>NW_026351615.1:0-498 GCF_001194135.2 Octopus bimaculoides | reverse complement strand
TATATATATATATACGTGTACATATATACATGTACCTAGATACATGTACATATATATATGTATATATACATGTGCATATATACATGTGTATATATGCATGTACATATATGCATGTGCATATATACATGTGCATATATACATGTGCATATATACATGTACATACATACATGTACATATATACATGTACATATATACATGTACATATATGCATGTACACATGCATGTATATATATGCATGTACATATATCCATGTACATATATACATATACATATATACATTTACATATATACATGTACATATATGCATGTACATGTATGCATGTACATATATGCATGTACATATATACATGTATATATGCATGTACATATATGCATGTACATATATACATGTACATATATCCATGTACATATGTACATTTACATATATCCATGTACATATGTACATGTACATATATGCACATATATATATACATGCATATGCATATATATATGCATATG
>NW_026351614.1:0-239 GCF_001194135.2 Octopus bimaculoides | reverse complement strand
TATATATATATATATACGTATATGCATATATGTATGTATGTATGTATGTATATGTTTGTATGAATGTATATATATGCATGTATGAATGTAGGTATAGATATGTAGATGTATATATACGTATATATATGTATGTATATATATATTTTAAACATACATGCACATATATACATATATATTATAAATACACACTCACACACATACACACACACATACACCACACACACACACACACACACACA
>NW_026351613.1:0-551 GCF_001194135.2 Octopus bimaculoides | reverse complement strand
CTATCTATCTATCTGTCTATCTGTCTATCTATCTATCTACACATATATATATGTTATATTATATATTACATATACACACATACACACACACAGATACATATATATGAACATACCTTCCTACAGACATACGCACATACACATATTTATACGCAAATACGTTAGCAAACGAAATGCGTACGAAATATCAAAACAACTGGCAGGATTAATGAGATAAGCCGAATGTATATATTTAGTTAAATATGGCCTCCGGGTGTTGATTTGCGATTCTACATTTTTATTTTATGACTAAGGATAGATATTACACTGCAAAATAGGTGTAGACGTAAAAATTCTTTTTAGTATTCTGTGTATGCATGTATGTGCATATACACACACATACACATATATATATATACACACACATACATATATATCTATAAAGTATATATCTAGGTATACATACATATATATGTATATATATACATATATATATATAAAGTATATATCTGTGTATACATACAAACACACACATATATATACATATATACATATATACATACATATATACATAT
>NW_026351611.1:0-745 GCF_001194135.2 Octopus bimaculoides | reverse complement strand
AGGAGGGAGGAGGAGGAGGAGGGCGTGGCGGAGTGAAATAATGGCCGCTTGTGTGCGTACATGTGTGTTTGTGCTTGCGTGTGGACATGTGTTTATGCTTATCTTTATGCATGTTGCGTGTGTATATATGTGTATATGTGTATGCATCTTTGCGTATATGTGTGTATGTGTGTATGTGTGTATGTGTGTATGTGTGTATGCGTGTGTGTATGTAAAAAGTGTAATTGGTTGATGTGAGGAGAGGGTACGAGTAGATTTCGGCGGAAGAGAAATGGTGCGTGTGTATATGTGTTTGTGTGTGTGTGTGTGTGTGTGTGCGTGTGTGTATAAATTTGCTTGTGTGTGTGAGGGGGGGGTGTAAGATGTAGTAATGCGCTAAAGTGATAGAGCGGAGAAAGGGAGTAAAATTATAGTAAATGAGCGAAGTGTATGGAATGGGTGTGTGAGAGAGACGGAGTGAAAGAGGGGTAGAGAGAGAGAGGAGGAGAAAGAGAGGGGAAGAGAGGAGGATAGACAGAGAGGCAAACAGATAGACAGAGAGGCAAACAGATAGACAGACAGATCGACATAGCGGGAGAGAGAGAGAGAGTGGGAGAGAGAGAAAGTGAGAAGTGGAGGGAGAGAGTAGGAGAGAAAGAAAGAGAGAGTGAGAGAGAAATGGAAAGAGAGAGTGACACTCAGAGAATAACAGATAGCCAGACAGACCGACAGAACAACGGAGAGGAAGAGATAGGGATATATATAC
>NW_026351610.1:350-503 GCF_001194135.2 Octopus bimaculoides | reverse complement strand
ATTATTATTATTATTATTATTATTATTATTATTGCTTTTGTTGTTGTTGCTGATGTTTTTATCATCATTCTTGTTTGTTTTTGTTGTTATTATCATTATTGTTGTTATTGCTGTTGCTGTTGTTGTCGTTGTTGTTATTATTATTATTATTAT
>NW_026351610.1:215-325 GCF_001194135.2 Octopus bimaculoides | reverse complement strand
GATGTCTTTATCATCGCTGTTGTTTGTTTTTGCTGTTATTATCTTTATCATTGTTGTTGCTGTTGTTGTCATTGTTTTATTATTGTTGTTGTTACTACTACTACTACTAC
>NW_026351610.1:0-205 GCF_001194135.2 Octopus bimaculoides | reverse complement strand
ACTACTACTACTACTACTGCTGATAATGTTACTACTCATCTTATTATCATTATTATTATCATTATTACTATTATTACTTATAATCATCATGGTCACGACCATCATTATTTTTATTGTTTTTATCATTATTATTATTATTATTAGTTATTATTATCATTATCAATTTTTATTATCATCATCATCATTATTATCATCATCATTATTA
>NW_026351609.1:0-366 GCF_001194135.2 Octopus bimaculoides | reverse complement strand
TTTCAGTCCATTTAAAACTTAAATCAAAAACAATTTGCACAAATCAACAATAATTCTCATTATCAAAACCAAGGAACTCAGACAAACTGAAGAAAGATATTTGTCTCAACAATGTTAAGGGGCATATAACTAGAGTATTCTTTCTCTAGAGACATGCTTTAACAAAACAAACGTGCACTTCACTTCCAGTGGTCTTATAGCATGCTGGACAGCAGCCCTTAACTGCTAATGTATGTATGTATGTCATTATTCAGTTTATTTCAAGATTTCTTGCCAATAGAGAAAGAACTGGTTTCTAACCTAGATCATTGGAATTTCAAGATCAGACACAGGATATTTTTGTATGTATGTATGTATGTATGTATG
>NW_026351608.1:0-604 GCF_001194135.2 Octopus bimaculoides | reverse complement strand
GAAGAATACGAAGAATACGAAGAAGAAGAAGAAGAAGAAGAAGATACACAACATACATGAAGTACCATTTATATTCGATGCTCTCGTATTCGTGTTACATTTTCGAGAATTCTTGGTCAAAGATATTTTCTCGAAAGACAAATCACAAAACACAAGAGAGCTACAAATCTAGCTGTCAGTTTATCAGTTCCGATGACACACTTATAAACTTTTGGACTGAAAAGCCACAGACATTCCAATATGTCACGTGATCTGAAGATTTAGAATTCTCTTGGAGTTTTTGTCAGCGGATATTCAACAGCGTTGTATTTGTTTGGCGTTGATCTATGGAAAAAGTCCATAATGGTAAAGATGGCAATTCTATGGGGTTTAGTGTGTCTCTTTCCTGATAGGATGAACGGCGCATTGTTTAAGTTGGAAGACATGAAGAGACTCTTATGTTCTTTGGGAATGATAGATTGATAAACCCAAACAGTGACAGATGTGTTACGCTGGAGGACGTGTACTTCAAGAGGTATGATATGAAAAGAAATACTTTTTTTTTTATAAATAGCATACACACAGGAGTCTATCTATCTATCTATCTATCTATCTATCTATCTAT
>NW_026351607.1:0-523 GCF_001194135.2 Octopus bimaculoides | reverse complement strand
TATATATATATATATATATATATATATACGTGTATGTATAATATATGTATTCACACACATGTCTATATGTATATATATAAATCATACACATGCGCACACGCGCACGCACACACTCACATATACATGTATATGTACAGATCTTTAGCCAAAGCAAGGAAATTGTTAAGGAAATTGTTTTTCTTTCTGTTTCAATTGCTGATATTATCTGCCGATTGTCACACCTGACAGGAATGTCACACCTTATTTCAGTAACGGGAAGCGTGATGCATATTTAAAACCTACTGAATTGGAGCCAAAAGCACAAAGTATTAAGATCGTCGCTTTACGAATTACGCTAATCAATCTTAATCACTCTTAATTGTCTGATATTTTATTATTGACTGCGAGTAAGTGGTCTTTAAATGGATTTGCAGCTAAGGCAAAGGGAGTCAGAACATATTCCGCAAAGTATCCCTCAATTGCTCTACTGGGTTTAGTAATCCGTTTCCTACGCACAGAAACATACACGCGCCCACGCGTGTAT
>NW_026351606.1:0-269 GCF_001194135.2 Octopus bimaculoides | reverse complement strand
TTTCGAATTTTCCAGTGGTGTTCTCTGTCTATTATTTTAACTTCATCCCATAGGGGAAGGTGGTCTTCATTTTTCCATACATGGTCAGCTATACCTGATTTATCAATATCTCCTCGTGTCACAACTTTGCGATGTTCCTCTACCCTTATTTTGAGGGGACGGCATGTTTCGCCTTTGTATAATCTATCACAGCTACATGGGATGGAGTACACACAGTTTTTAGTCATATTCTCTTCTATTGGTGGTTTTACTCAAAGGAGATATTTGTG
>NW_026351605.1:0-426 GCF_001194135.2 Octopus bimaculoides | reverse complement strand
AATGGAGAGGTAATTAATAAAATTATTTATTAATTATAAAATATGGCAACGTCTCTGACAGCTGTTTCGATTCGGATATCTTTAGATAATTACTTTATAAAATTAAAATCATTATAAGATGAAGAGATTCATCTTATAATGATTTTAATTTTATAAATTAATTATCTGAAGATTTCCGAATCCAAGCAATTGTCAGAGATGTTGTCATATTTTATAATTAATAGATAATTTTATTAATTACCTCTCCATTTTCGCCTTATTCTTTATTATATAAATACATGAACCACAGTTTATATGGTTACCTTATAGTTCAACTTTCTATAGATTGAATGAGGTTTATTACTTCTTCTTGATTATATATATATATATATAATGTATGTGTGTATGTATGTATATGTATATATATGTATATATATATATATATAT
>NW_026351604.1:0-500 GCF_001194135.2 Octopus bimaculoides | reverse complement strand
GTGTGTGTGTGTGTGTGTGTGTGTGTGTATTTGTCCTTCCCACATCGCTTGACAACCGATGCAGGTATGCTCGCGTTCCCGTCACTTATGGGTTCGGCAAAAGTGACCGATAGAACAAATACTAGGCTTACAAGAACTAAGTCCTGGGATCGATTTGCTCGACTAAAGGCGGTGCTCCTACATGGCCGCAGTCAAATGGCTGCAACATGTAAAAGAATGAAAGGATACATATATATGATATATATATATATATGTATATGTATATATATATATATTATATATGATTATGTTATATTTTATATAAATTTATATATTATATAATGAATATATTATATATATTATGTAGTATATATATATATATTATATATATTATATATATAATTTATATTATATATGTATTTGCATATGTATATAGATATATAAATATGTATATGCATATAAATTATATATATGTATATACAAATATATATATTACATATATGTATATGCATATATATATA
>NW_026351603.1:0-626 GCF_001194135.2 Octopus bimaculoides | reverse complement strand
TGATGATGATGATGATGATAATGATGATGATGATGGTGGTGGTGGTGGTGATGGTGATGATGATGATGATAATGATGATGATGGTGGTGGTGGTGGTGGTGGTGATGATGATGATGATGATGATGATGACGGTAGTGGTGGTGATGATGATGGTGGTGGTGGTGATGATGATGGTGGTGGTGGTGATAACAGTGTGTAACGGCCGTGCGTTGGCGGAGAGGATGATGGTAACATTAATAGTGTTGTTGTTGCCGTTGCTGATGTAGTCGTTGTTATTGTTGTTCAGTCTCGAGTCCGTTCCGGTTGAATAGACTTCGGATCGAAGCTTCTTCCCTTCTATATTTTTCTGTGTGTTTTTGTACATCGGAGACTCTATCCCTCCACCCTTTTAGACGGCATCGTGTGATTTGGGGGGATATATAGCTGCTATTTCTAGCAGATCGATTAAATACTTCTATGATTGTATTGCCGCTGTTGATGGCGGTGGTGGTGGTAGTGGCGGTCGTTGTTGAAAGGATTAACAATTGTGGTGGTTGTGGAGGTAGTAGTGGTGATGTGGTGGTAGTGATGTTGTGGTGGTTGTGGAGGTAGTGGTGGTGGTGGTGGTGGTGGTGATGTGGTGGTGG
>NW_026351602.1:0-373 GCF_001194135.2 Octopus bimaculoides | reverse complement strand
TATATATATATATATATATATATATATACATTCTATATACACACACATACATATATGCAGGGTTCGATGCGGAAAGTTTATTTAGCTCCCATTCAATGTTAAAGCTTATATCTTGGTTAAAGCACAATATTGATAGTGAGGAAATATGAAGAATTTGAACATTGAAATTGGAAATAAACGTAAAATTCGAATGTTCATATTCTTCATTGTCGTTATTATCACTACATATATATAAACACAGTTTAGGTCAGCGATGTCAAATTCTCTTATACACCAGACGTGCCATCAAAACTCTTGATTGGATTATATTAGGTGAAGGAGAAGAGCCATGCAAGGAACTTGAAGTGAGCACAGCATAAAGATGGAAAGTCAC
>NW_026351601.1:0-208 GCF_001194135.2 Octopus bimaculoides | reverse complement strand
CGGTGGAGGTGATGGTGCTAGTGATTGTAGTCTCTGTACTTTTAACGGTAGCGTTGATGAGGAATATCGTTGTGTTATCATTGTTTAGCCCTAGGTCCAGTGGACCTATGATCAAGGTCATTCCATTACCAGACTATCTTTTATCCTTTTACTTGTTTCAGTCATTGGACCGCGGCCATGCTGGAGTACTGACTTGAAATTTTTTTTT
>NW_026351600.1:0-213 GCF_001194135.2 Octopus bimaculoides | reverse complement strand
AATAAAAATGGTTTCTAAGTTTGGCAGAAAGGCAGAAATTCTTGGGAAGGTCCATATAACTGACTAAATCACCGCCTGTCCCTCGATATTAGATAAGTGCTTTATTTCACTACCTCCACCCAACCAGAAGTGAGGAAGTGCAAATTTTACCCAATCAAAAATTGAATTCGGAACTTCCATCATAACATGAAACCGAGGAAACTCTTTTTCCAT
>NW_026351599.1:0-1636 GCF_001194135.2 Octopus bimaculoides | reverse complement strand
AATTCTAAAACAATATCAGTTTTCTAAAACTGTTTTGCCAAAAACTTACTTCAAAAAGTGCATTAAGATAAAGTTTAGAGAATATAAAAGATTAAATATATTACTGAATACTGTAACACTTCCTTTTTCCAATGTTATATTTAGATTCCAATTTCGGATATATAAAGTGTAATATATAATGTGGTCCAAAAGTAGGTGGACAATAAATGATAACATTTATTTTGAGATTACATATACAATTATATTTACAAATACAATCATTACATTGGCAATTAAATTTTATTGTGTACAATAATACAAAAGCGCTTACATTTTATCAATGCCGGTGTTCAAACTGCTGCCCATCACATTTTACACAGCTTTGAAGTCTACCCCTTACGTTTAGACAAACATTTTTGCACAAGTCTCTTTGTGTATTAATTTCTTGAAATGCATCTCTTATGTAATTTTTCAAATCATTACTACTTCTTGGTTTTCGACTATAAACCTTGTCCTTGAGTACTTCCCCAAAAAAGAAATCCATTGGGGTCAAGTCAGGTGAATTTCCCTGCCAATCAATTGGCCAGTCCATTTCACAGGAAATGTTTCATTAAGATACTCTCAGACTGCTCTTGAATAGTGTGGAGGTGCCATATCATGGAAATAAAGATCATGTGAATTAGACTGTTGCTTTCATTATGGAACAACTTGATTCATTAGAATTTCGTGATACTTATCGCCTGTGACTGTTCCATCAAAAAATATGGGTCCTAAACCACAACTTGAAATACTACCCCAAACAGTGACACCAGGCTGGTTTATTTGTTGCTCTAATGTTAAATGCATGTTCTCACAATACCAGTAAATACAATTATGTCTGTTAATTTGACCGGATAATTTGAAAGTAGATTCATCGGTCCACACAATATTACCTAAAGCATTGGATTTTCTTCAATACCATTCAGCTTTATTTCACTAAATGCTGCCGCCTGTCTGGGTCATCCTCTAATATGCCATGAATTAGCCGTGGACGATAAGCTTTCAGCCTAATAGATTTCAGGATTCGAATAATAGAGGATCGTGAAATGCTCAATTCCAAAGAGGTTCACCTGGTGGACTTTTTTAAACTGTGAACAAATGCTTCGGCGACAAGTTGCTTGTGATCCTCTCTGCCGACTGTTTTGGGTCGACCAGTTTTGGAAGCATTAAGAATTGAGCCAGTAGCATGGAATTTCTCATGAATGCGTTAAATGGTTTGTCTCTGTGGGGCTTGAGTACCAAATTTTTCAACCCATTTTGTTCTAACGGTTTCAGTATTTCGATATTTCCAATACTCTATTAACACCCATTTTCTTTCAACAGTATTTAAATTATTTATCATTACGGGTTCTCTGAATTATCTTAAAAGAAAACAGATTAATTTAGTTAAATTTAGTTATAAAATTTAAAATAATATTGCACAAATACCAAAGTTATAACCGATACACAAACCTATTCCACCTACTGTCCACCTAATTTTGGACTACCCTGTATAAATGAATATTCAAATAATTATTTCAAATTTTTATTAGATTGATAATGTAATATAATTATTAGTACATCTTAGCTAAATTAATGAACTATGTACATAAATATATAAAGAGTGTGTATATTTCGA
>NW_026351598.1:0-386 GCF_001194135.2 Octopus bimaculoides | reverse complement strand
ATCCAGGATTAAAACTGTAATCTCTACATGCAAGTATGAGAAACATTTAGAAATCCGTATGTGCAGGTTATGGCGCATTTTGTGTATGTATGTGTCCGTATCTCAGTGTCAATATTTGTGCGCATCGGTGTGACTGTGGCCTATTGGTTTACGTTTCAAATACGGAATGTTGTCTATACACGTATGTATGATTAAATTCATATGAAAACTTTTGGAAACAAAATGCGTCTAATCCTTTAGATCCATCCGTTATCCTGCGGATCACATCTGAATTATGATTGGTCCTGACAACTTGTTATGTATATATACTTTGTTCTTTACATTTTATTCCCTCGATTAATTCAGAACAAAAAATATTGCAAAATTTACAAAAAGATATATACGTA
>NW_026351597.1:294-473 GCF_001194135.2 Octopus bimaculoides | reverse complement strand
TTTGAGAACCCAAGTTCTTTTGTCACAATGTTGTCTGCTCTTTCAGTCGAGATGCCCAGTCTCTCAGCTATCTGACGACATGATATTCGACGATCTTGCATTGTCATACCAAGAGCAAGGTCAATGTTGTCCTCAGTGGTTGCAGTTGGAGGTCTCCTTGGTGTGGGATCATCTTCCAC
>NW_026351597.1:0-133 GCF_001194135.2 Octopus bimaculoides | reverse complement strand
GTACTTTATGACAGCACAATACTCAGTTTCCTCCATTTTCCTTGTAACCTCAACACTTGTTTATTCAGAAATCTGCAACAAATAAAATTAAAATATCAGAATCATGAAAATGAGCAAGAATACTCCAAAAAGA
>NW_026351596.1:0-501 GCF_001194135.2 Octopus bimaculoides | reverse complement strand
TGTGTGTGTGTGTGTGTGTGTGTGTATATGTGTATATATATATATATATGATTGACCGCCAGCTCCAAAAGCATTTTTTTGGTATCAAAGTCAACATTGAAAGGAAACCAACTTCATAATGCTTGAAGTACGTTACCAAGACACGACCATTCCTGTTAAGACATGTCGTGTTGTATCAACAAATCCTTCATTTACCTGTCTCCACACCATCAACAAATATTTGCTAGAAGCTTTGTTTTCCTCCATTCACCTAATCCATACACTCAATGACGATCGAATTCCGGTTCCTGTTCGTTGTCCATCCTCTGCACAACGTTTCTCTGTCTTTTCTCCTGTGTCTTTCCTCACTCGCTTCAGTCACTGGGACTGCTGCCGTTTCTGGGAAACAGCCTTGAAAGATTTTCAATCGAACAAATCGACCCCGGTACTTATTTTCCATTTAAGATTCGTACTTATTCTATCGGTCTCTTTTTGCCGAATCGCTAGGTTATGGGGACATAA
>NW_026351595.1:0-319 GCF_001194135.2 Octopus bimaculoides | reverse complement strand
GAGTCGTGCGACTTCTTTGAGCATGTATTCTATGTTATCAGATAAGGAATGTTGCTCAAGGAGCTGCCTTCCAAGTCCTATGATGTTATCAGCCTTATGTATGCAAACTTGGTCAAGGGATGCACTTCGGCAATTGTGGTTATAAGATGTTACTGAAAGGATATGATACGACATTCAAAGGCATTTTGCATCGATGTTAAGCCCCTGCCGCCTTGTTTTCGTTTTAGGTAAAGGCGGTCTACATCACTGTTTATGTGGAAATTATGTGTACTTGTCAGTATTTTCTGGGTTTTCACATAAACCGCTCGGATCTCATCAA
>NW_026351593.1:0-358 GCF_001194135.2 Octopus bimaculoides | reverse complement strand
CGAATGTGTGTATATAAGTGTGTGTGTGTATGTTTGAATGTATGTATGTACATATGTAGGTATGCATATGTGTATGTATGTGTGAATGTGATCATGCATGTATGTATGTATGTATGTATCTGTGTGCTTGTGTGTGTATGTACGTCGTGTGTAGGTATGAGGGAATATATATGATACACATTATTTATAATATATATACACACATATATATATATCTACAAACATACATACATATATATATGTATATATACACACACACACACACAAAATCACATATATAAATAGACACATTGATTACAGGTAATCCTTCCTTATGTATCCAGATGCATTCGCATATATATATATATATATATATATA
>NW_026351592.1:0-371 GCF_001194135.2 Octopus bimaculoides | reverse complement strand
AACAACAAAGTGAGGACGTGATATGGATAGTATTATTGGACGCTCAGGATTATATATATATAATTATATATATTATATATATATGTATAATGTTGCAGATCATATGATTTCATAATTAGTGCACAAAATGCACTTTTTAATCTTCGGTGCAAGCATAATCAAGACATATAAAAATGAACAAAAAAATCAACATACCAGACGAACACCATATGTATCCAGCATACTACATAAAATTGTTCACACTTATATATTTATTTAAGATTAAAAAGTGGATTTTGTTCACTAATTGTAAAATCATATGATCTACAGCTGAATCTGTTTTTAAAAGGCTCGCTTCCAGAGCTGCATTCCCTCGCATTCGGTACAATGTG
>NW_026351591.1:0-270 GCF_001194135.2 Octopus bimaculoides | reverse complement strand
GAAGACACTTGCCCAAGGTGCCACATAGTGGAACTGAACCTAGAACCATGTGGTTGGTGAGCAAGCTTCTTACCACACAGCCACGCCTATACACACAGATTGAAACTAGGTGAGCTAAACTCAGGGGCATAATTTGCCCCTGGCCAACCTTTTTGTCTTCTCCCTGCTTTATCTTGGTTCAACAACAGCAGCAACAGCAGCAACATCAAAAATTCCTTGCATGAATTGAATGTTATACATTTTTTGTTTATTTATTTGCTTATTTTGACT
>NW_026351590.1:676-781 GCF_001194135.2 Octopus bimaculoides | reverse complement strand
AATATCTTTTTATATAAATTCCTCCATCATAAACAGGACTGCTGGAAATACAGCAATAGGAACCAATACACCAGTCCTCCTTTCCAAACGCAACTAAAGCTTATG
>NW_026351590.1:398-510 GCF_001194135.2 Octopus bimaculoides | reverse complement strand
TACATATATATATTCATGTATTTATGTTTATTTATTTATGTATATCTGTAAATGTCAAAGTGTGCATGCATTTGCATATATATGTGAGTTTTTATGATTCTTATATGTTTTT
>NW_026351590.1:0-126 GCF_001194135.2 Octopus bimaculoides | reverse complement strand
TGTAAATTAACTCCATGAACTTTGTAAATCTCTGAAGAGGCCTAGAGAACAATACATGTTCCTCTATTCTCACCCATTTCATGTATCAATTACACCAGTTTACTGGAGTTATATAGATAGAATGAG
>NW_026351589.1:0-520 GCF_001194135.2 Octopus bimaculoides | reverse complement strand
ATTCAGGGACGGACACACACACGCATATATTGCGAATCGCCAATTGCGATAATTTATTTTCCGTTTCGTTTCCCGTTTCGTTTTATACAGTAACAAATTTATTTTAATCATTGTTTAAAAACTAAGGCGATATACAAACAAATAGTAGTAGTAGTAGTAGTAGTAGTAGTAGTAGTAGTAGTAGTAGTAGTAGTAGTAGTAGTAGTAGTAGTAGTAGTAGTAGTAACGAGATCGATTTCATTAGATTTTATTCCAACTTGCGACATAGTTTATTGTGCGAAGCATTTAAATTCATTTTACGTAGATAATAAACGCATGTGAATGTATATTTGATGCAGCAACAGCAATAAAGAGTCAACTAAAACGTCAGTTATTGAGGAGCGAGGCCAGATGGAGGTCCAATAACAACAGCAGCAGCAACAACAACAACAACTACTGCTAAAAGGACAAATACAAAGAGAAGAGTAACAATGGGAATAATGATAATAATAATAATAATAATAATAATAATAATAATAAT
>NW_026351588.1:0-410 GCF_001194135.2 Octopus bimaculoides | reverse complement strand
CAGCCCATGCCACCACCGCGGCCACAACCGCAAACACCATAACTACTACAGCTACCACCACACTCAGTATAACCACCCAGACCACCACCGATCCTAATCGCCACCAATATGGCCGACATCAACACATACATAGCTACACGCATACACCAACGCCATCTCTTCATTCCTTCATATGTAATCATGTTTTAATGGTAGCAGATTTTTTACCATTTGTCTGGAATTATTGAAGCATTTCTCTGCTCTGTAAAGAACATATAGAGAAAAAAAAACAAACAAACAAATATACGCGCACGTATTATATACATTATACATACATGCACATATATATATATGTATATGGATATATATATATATATTCATACATTCAAACATACACATATATGCACACATATATGCATTCATATATATAT
>NW_026351587.1:0-263 GCF_001194135.2 Octopus bimaculoides | reverse complement strand
TGGACCTGCTAGAAACAGTATCGAAATCTCCCTCAAATAACATCGTTGTCTTAACCCGTTTTCTGCCCAAAGAATTTTCATCAGTTTGTCCTAAACGTCTCTGCTTGTTTTCAGAGTTTTGGTTAGCCCTTCTTTCATACATTCTGAGTAATATAAAGCCTTCCTTTCATAAGTCCCAAGTTACTCAGGCGGTTGAAAAGTTTGGAATGTGTATCGTATTTGAAGCGACCTTAAGAAATATGCCCTGTGTATCACATGTATGG
>NW_026351586.1:0-355 GCF_001194135.2 Octopus bimaculoides | reverse complement strand
ACAATGTCCTCAGGGAAACTCAGGGTATCAGGAGGGATCAATTAACTGGTCTTTTCTGGAAGACTTTCAGGCCAGGGCCTGTGGATAACTTCCAGAAATCCGTAGCCTGCCAGTGCTATTGGGGAGCTCTGCTGATTTGAGACAAGCTCTACAAACACAGAATTACTGTCAGACACACCTGTCCGAGGTGTAGGCAGGGGAACAAAGCCGTCCTGCACGCTCTCATCCAGTGTCCGTGTATTACTGATTTGTGGAGGTTTGTCGAACTGCTGTTATCATGTGTAGGATGGATCTGGTTATCAGCCAAGTCCATCATGAAGATCACCCCGCTTTCTTTTGGCCAGGAAGGAAAGGC
>NW_026351585.1:0-422 GCF_001194135.2 Octopus bimaculoides | reverse complement strand
GTGTGGTACTATGAGTAAGTGCTTGCGTGCATATGTGTATGTGTGTATATACGTAAATATGTGTGTGTATGTATGTGTGTATTTGTATGTGCATGACTATTAGCTTAATAAGTGCTTGATTGCAAATGCGTGTGTATTTGCATACGAGTATATGCATGTGTGTGTGTTTGTGTGTGTATGACAGAATAAGTGTCTGATTACAAATGTGTGTGTCTGTGTATTTGCATACGAGTATGCATGTATGTGTGCGTATGTGTATGTATTTGTGTGTGTATGACAATGAGTAAGTGCTGATTGCAAATGTGTATGTATTTGCATACGAGTATATGTATGTTTGTGTATGTGTATGTGTGTGTGTTTGTGTGTGTGTAAATATATGGGTATCTATATGTGAAAATCTTATGCGTTTATATGAATACGTA
>NW_026351584.1:0-313 GCF_001194135.2 Octopus bimaculoides | reverse complement strand
GGAGGGAGAGTGTACCAATGAGGAATATGTTGGAAGAGGACAGGAGTTCCATCGTAAGTTATTCCTTGGAACGAAAGTCTGTATGTAACTTTTGATGCTGTGTTTAAAGTGAGAAATAAAATATAGATCAAAGTAGAGAAGAGAAGAGGCGAAAGTATTGCGAAGACTACAATATCTGAGGATCAGAGTTCCTTAGAATATTAATAGAAGACTGTGAATATATGTTGATAAATGATTCAAGGAATGGCCTAAGAAGATTTTACACAGAATTGAGCATTAATCGATCAGGTCTCATGGAATAACCTAGAAATCT
>NW_026351583.1:0-236 GCF_001194135.2 Octopus bimaculoides | reverse complement strand
CGAACTCGGAATCTTGGGGTTAGTAGCCCGCGCTCTTAACCTCTACGCCAAATGCCGATTCCAGGCTGTGACCTGAATAACAATCCACAGACACATGTACGCTTAACGTAGTTCTCAGGGAGATTCAGTGTGACACAGATTGTAACAAGGTCGGCCCTTTTGAATTACAGGTACTACTCATTTTAACCAGCTGAGTGGACTGGAGCAACGTGAAATGAAGTGTCTTGCTCAAGGAC
>NW_026351582.1:0-208 GCF_001194135.2 Octopus bimaculoides | reverse complement strand
CATACGCATATACACATACACACATACATACACACATACACACATACATACATGCATATATACATACACACATTCATTCATGCGTACACACATGCACACATACATGCATACACACATACATACATATATACTTACATACATACATACATACATACACACATACGCATACACACATACATACACATTCATACACACAAACACATACATA
>NW_026351580.1:689-4610 GCF_001194135.2 Octopus bimaculoides | reverse complement strand
TATATATATATATATATATATATATATATGTATGTATACATATATATAAACATATATATATATATAACATATGGATGCATGTATAGACCGGAGATTTTCTGTGTGTATATTGCAGAGTTCATTGTTGTAGGTTCATACTGGTATGATTGGTTGTTAAGCAAAAATGCACCCAATAATGTAGGGTTAAGTGGTATACACCCGGGTGTATATGCAGGTTTTATAGATATTTGTGTGTGGGTGTGGGTGTGTGGGTGTGACGCATTCAGAAATTACTGATACAAGTAAAAGGTATATATATATAAATAGAGATGGAGAAAGAGAAAGATAGATATATTGATAGATAGATAAATTGATAGACCGATAGAGAGACAGACAGAGGGATGGATAGGTAGATAGATAGATAGACCGATAAGTTGATAGATAGATTGATAGACCGACAGATAGAGAAATAGATTGATAGACCGATAGATAGATAGATTGATAGACCGATAGAGAGACACAGAGGGATGGATAGATAGATAGATAGATAGACCGATAGGTTGATAGACCGATAGGTTGATAGACCGACAGATAGAGAAATAGATTGATAGACCGATAGATAGATTGATAGACCGGCAGGCAGATAGATAGAAGGGGAAATAGCTAGCTAGCTAGACAGACAGATAGATGAACCGATAGACTGGCGGATGGATAGATACAGACACCACGCACACACACACACACACACACACACACACACACACACACACACACACACACACACACACACACACACACACACACACACACATAAAAAGTGAAGTATTATTTCCGTTATATACAGCAATAATGAGGTGGCTAGCAAATCTTTACTTATACAGGTAAAATACAGAATAATTTAAGTTGGGTAAAAAAATACCCCCAGCTAAAAATCAAAGCGACCTTTTGTAAGGTGCATTTTTGACCCTACTTTCTTAAATGACGTATATATATATTTATAAAAGACAAGATACCCCTTCCTGTATATTAGTCATGGGAAAACTGCGGCCCGCGGGACTTTCTAAATGTCACACCTAGTGAAAAATTACCTCGTATTATTTTAGTAGCGCCGCCCACCTCATTATAACCCATGTTTCAAACGGCCCGCTTCTCGAGAGAGGCTGCCCGTATCTGCCTTGTACATTGGGAACAGATGTTGAATGGTTCGCCATGTTACAAAAATTCCAGCCAAATGACGCTCATTCCCTCATTTCAAAATTATAAAAGAAGGTGCATGGCTCAGTGGCTAGAGAGTCGGGCTCACAATCATGAGGTACTGAGTTCAATTCTCTCGATTTCTCTTTCTCCATCACTCAACTATCTCCTCTTTCTCACTCTACTTCCCACTCTCCCATGCATTCTACTCTTTCTCCCCCCTCTCTCTCTCTCTCTCTCATACATTCTACTCTCTCTCACTTCCTCCTCTCTCTCGCTCTACTCCCGACTTTCGCTCATACGTTCAACTCTCCTCTATCTCTCTCTCTCTCTCTCTTTCTCTCTTTCTCTCTCTTCCATCATCTCTCACACTCTTTCACTCTGCCCTCAATCTTTCTAATTCTCTTTCAACTCTATCCTCATCTACCCTACCTGACTCTCCACTACCCTAGCCCTCTTCCACCCTCTCTCTCTCTCTCTACTTTACTCCACAACGACGACGACGAGGAAAGTGAAAGTAGAAAATAAGAAATAACGGCCATTTTAAATTGTATACATTCACCTCCATTCACCTTAGCATTTTTCTGCAATCTTCTTCCTCGCTTCCTACTTCATCTCCATTCTTCGCATTCCTCTCTTCTATAGTTCTACCCACATCTCTTTCTTTCTCACTCTCTCACTCTCTCTCATTATTTATCTCTCACCCTTTATCACTCTCTCTCTCTCTTTCTCTCACACTCTCTTTCTCTTTCTCTCTCTTTCTCTTTCTCCTCTCTCTCTCTTACTGATCCTTTCTCTTTCTCTCATTGTTTTTTTTTCTGCTTCTGTCTTTTTAGTTCTTCTCTGTCTATCTTTTCATCTATCAATTATACACACACACACACACACACACACACACACACACACATATATCTGTCTGTGTATTTATTACTTCTAGTTCTTTCTCTCTTTCTCATTCATTCTTTCTTGCTTGCTCTGAATCTCTCTCAGACTCCCCTAGTTACCTCTCCGACTCTGTCTCTCTGTCATGTATCTCTCTCTCTCGTTCTGTATTCATTTATCTCTTCCCGTTCTTTCACAAATAGACACACATTCACTCCTTGCTCCCCTCCTCCCTCTCTCCCTCCCTCACACACACACTCCTCCCATCTCTTTCGCTTTCTTATACAAACACATTATTTCTCTCCATCTCTCACACTCACTCACAGTTACTTCCCCACCCCCTCTCTCTCGCTCTTCTCCTTTGCATCTCTCTCTCTCTCCACAACTCTCGCTACATCCTTCTCTTCCTCTCACCAGCATCATCGCACGCAGCAACTTAGCATCTTCTCCGTTCCAGGCGATTTTTCGCTCTGTCTAATTCCCTCTCCCGCTCTTTATCTCGCTTCAATACCGTATTGACCAATCGATTATGCTATTATACGAGTAAATATAATCCATCTTTTTGGACACGGCACAGGAGATTCTAAAGCCGTGAATGTACACGAATTCCCGCTGGCCATCCTCTTCCCCCAGCCGCCACCACAGCAACCACAAGCCGCCGCCAACATGGCCGCAGTTGCCGCTAGTGATTCCGCCGTCGCTGCTGAACAAATGATTGTGCCATCGTCGACACCGCCGGAGGCAATAGCAGCGCCGTAAATGCCGACAGCTCCGCTGCCGACGCCGTGTGCGTAAACTGAATACTATGAAAAACCATAAATTTACTATTTGCCCGATTTTGACTATACACTCAGAAACGAAAACAACAATAATTGCTGTAACTTACACAACAAAAACAGATATTATGACAGACAAACTCATGCGGTTGTACGTAATGTACATATATGCAGAGCGGTAGGTAGGTAGGTAGGTAGGTAGGTAGGTAGATAGATAGATAGATAGATAGACAGACTGACAGAGAAACAGAAAACTAGATAGATAGATAAAGAGATACAGAGAAAGAGAGATAGATAGAGAGATAGGTAGATAGATAGATAGATAGATAGATAGACAGAGAAACAGAAAACTAGATAGATAGATAAAGAGATACAGAGAAAGAGAGATAGATAGATAGATAGATAGATAGGTAGATAGATAGATAGATACATAGGTAGGTAGATAGATAGACATAGATAGATGGAGAGAAAGATATATATAGATAGATAGACAGACTGACAGAGAAACAGAAAACTAGATATATAGATAAAGAGATAGAGAGATAGAGAGATAGGTAGATAGATAGATAGATAGATACATACATAGGTAGGTAGATAGATAGACAGATAGATAGATGGAGAGAAAGATATATATATAGAGAGAGAGATAGATAGATAGACAGACAGACAGAGAAACAGAAAACTAGATAGATGGAGAGAGAGAGAAAGACAGAAATATATATATATCTATATATATATATATATAGAGAGAGAGATAGACAGATAAAGAGAAAAATAAATAGATAGATAGAGAGACAGACAGAGAAAGAGAGATAGATAGATAGATAGAGAGAGAGAGAGAGAGAGAGAAAGGCAGACAGAGAAAGAGATACATAGATAGGGAGACACAGAGAGGGGGGACATAGATAGGTAGGTAGAGAGAGAGATAGATATACACACACATGTACATGTCCACGTATATATACATACATATGTTCACATAGGCATAATGTAACATGCACACACCACACGCACACAGATATATATATATATATGTGTGTGTGTGTATATATATATATATATATATATATATATATATATATATATATAT
>NW_026351580.1:0-639 GCF_001194135.2 Octopus bimaculoides | reverse complement strand
TGGTGGTGACTATGGCGGAGAACTGCATGGATATCAATCAATCAGCCGAAGACCTCCCAGGGCACATCGCCATACTTTCTCCAAATTAATTTTCTCCTCAACGTAATCTGATGACGATGAATATTGCGTGCCGGTTTCAAATCCTATGTGGGGGAAAACACATATATAAATATAATAATAAAAAAAAATAGTGGGATTTTTTTGTTTTCTGTTTTGTTTTTCTTTTCGCTTTTTTTTTTTTCACGTTTTATTTCTTTGTTATGTAATTTTTGTAACAATATTATAATCGTCATTTTACACATGATCGGAGAAACACACATTGTGTGTGGGTGAGTATCTGTGATTGTGTGTGTGTGTGTGTGTGTGTCTGTGCATATTCGGATGCGTTGCAAATGTGATTGCATGTAATTTATGTAAGATGTGCGTATATGCGCGAGTGATATTCCGTTTTTATATGTATCGCAAGATGCGCATGCTCAAACGCATACATGACAAACATACATATACACACACACTCAAACAAAGATAGATATGTGTTGATAATTATTGTAGATATATGTCCATATATGTAAGTGCATATGTGTGTGTGTATGCATATATATAAATATATATATATATGTATATATATATATATATATA
>NW_026351579.1:0-230 GCF_001194135.2 Octopus bimaculoides | reverse complement strand
TGGTTACCTCTTGGGGACATTATCTATGGCCGAATTTACAAGAAGGTTGATTAAAATGAGACGACTAATTAACGGTTTATAGGATGTTCTCAGCCTTTCCAATAATCACAAGATTTTTCTTTTCTATTCTTTTTAGCTAATCTTATACACTGCAAGTCATACGAGAACATTAATTGAAACTGATTCTAAACATACCACAAGAAGTGCTATTCAGAATAAGTTCACATAAG
>NW_026351578.1:0-366 GCF_001194135.2 Octopus bimaculoides | reverse complement strand
CGTTCTCAACCCGAATGTACAGTGAAACAGGCTGTCCAGTTGAATAAACCAGAGACCTAGAGTCGCCCCCAGGCCATCGTCGCATTCAGACTCTACCAAACCACTATATAAAATCCGTGTGGAACCCCCACCGCTGGCGTTGCCCGAGCGCCGGAATAGCAAGAGGGCCTTACGGCACTCTTTATGCCATTCACTCGACCTCGGTCTACGAGAACACCAGGCTTCCTGTTCGCAAAAACTTTTGATCTCGGGGAACGTTTGTCTGGCCAGCGGAGACCACACCCGTTCACTATCCAGGAGAATCCAAAGGTGTCTGAACCTCAACGCATGCCTGCGCATCATTAACCAAGGCATCCCTAAACCTCC
>NW_026351577.1:0-364 GCF_001194135.2 Octopus bimaculoides | reverse complement strand
ATACATATACATATACATATACATATACATATATATATATACATATATATGTATGTATATATATATATGAGTGTGTATGAGTGCAACTGGGCTTCTGTGTTATTGTATATATGCGCATAAACTGGACGTACGAATGTGTATATGCATGTATATGCGTGCTTGTGTGTTTATATTTTGTGTATGTGATGATGCATGTGTATTCGTTTTCATTTTTGTCTTTGAATTCGTGTGTAAGATTGTATGTACTCTAGAGACACACAAATACATTTATTCATACATAGAAGTATGTGTAAATCTGTTATATTTTTATATGTGAATATATGTCAGTTTATGAGAGCTTACATATATACTTTGTGTATGTGTA
>NW_026351576.1:0-272 GCF_001194135.2 Octopus bimaculoides | reverse complement strand
ATATATATATATATATATATATATTAAAGCAAACTGGCTTGTTAAGAAAAGCTCCGTAAGATACAAAAGCAGTTTTTATACTTCGGAGTAGTTTTAATGCCACCTAAGCACAGCTGTTCCTTAGGAACTGATGATACTGCCATTTTAACACCTCCCCACCAGCTGGTTACACAGTCCACTCTGCTGCACTCAATTTATATTGCAAACAGGGAGAGAACTCCCTACTATTTTAGCTTCAAGACCATCAAACTGTATGGTTTCAACCTTCTTAT
>NW_026351575.1:0-402 GCF_001194135.2 Octopus bimaculoides | reverse complement strand
ATATATATATATATATATATATATATATACAAACATACATACAGACACACAAACATGCGTACATACGTACATGAAAGCAGGCACATAAAGCGGAGGAATAGGGGGTTTTAATCTTTACAAGCACACTGAGAAAATCCATGTAGAATACAGAGAATTTAATCAAGACGTAATAAGAAACAATGGCAAGATATATCTTGAAATTTATTTATCAATTTATTATCGGAATGCAATATGAAGTAAATATTTTTTAACAAATAAATTCTAAAGATGTATAACTCTGTAATCTCATTTAACATTCATGTGTGTGTGTTGATGTGTGCGCATAAATGTGTCTGCATTTATGCATATATGCGCAGTTATATCTTTGGATATATACAGATATATACACACACACACATATAT
>NW_026351574.1:0-405 GCF_001194135.2 Octopus bimaculoides | reverse complement strand
CATTCTGTATATAAAGTTTATTTTAAGTTCTCATGCCGTAGTTGTTTGTTGTTTTTGTCATATTGCTGTTATTGTTTGTTTTTTCTATCAATTGAAAATCAGAAATAATACATTTCTAAATCTCTCAGAGAGATTTATGCAGTAGTGATACGATGAAGTAGTTGCATGCTGTCAACTTAATGTGACAGTCCCCTGAAGGGAATAATACTACTGTTGGTTAGACCTAGGAAGCTGCACTGCTTCCTGTTGGCCTTGACATATTTCCTGTGTCCTTGTGTTTACAAGGGGGAGACAAGCACCTCCACCCAGCTAAGCCTGCATCCAGAGATGAGCAAAGACTCAGAAACATGTCCCATAACTTAGCGGTTTGGCAAAAGAGACCAATAGAATAAGTATTAGGCTTAC
>NW_026351573.1:0-279 GCF_001194135.2 Octopus bimaculoides | reverse complement strand
ACTTATTCTTTGTAAGCCTAGTACTTATTCTATCGGGCTCTTTTGCCGAAACGCTAAGATGCGGGGATGTAAACACACCAGGATCGGTTGTCAACCGATGTTGGAGGGACAAACGCATATTTTTTTTCACGTCTGGCCGTTTAGCCTTTCTTGCTTGTTCTCACTGTTTCGTTTTCCTGTCTTGTTTTCTGTCCGGCACTACATTCCGCCACGTTACAAATTTAAATTCAATTTAGTTTGTGGTCCGTGGGAAGAGCCATTCTAACAATGCGTCCTGCC
>NW_026351572.1:286-578 GCF_001194135.2 Octopus bimaculoides | reverse complement strand
TTCCGTTAGTTTCCGTTACTTTCCGATACTTTCCGTTACTCTCCGTTATTTTCCGTTACTTTCCGTTAGTTTCCTTTATTTTCCGTTCCTTTCCGTTAGTTTCCGATTATTTCCGTTAGTTGCCGTTGGTTTCCGTTACTTTCCGTTGGTTTCCGTTATTTTCCGTTATATTCCGTTAGCGGCACATATGGGGAGCCCTATGGCACACTTACGAGGGTGGCACATCCTGAGCGGCACATATGGGGAGCCCAATGGCACACTTACGAGGGTGGCACATCATTGGCGGCACACA
>NW_026351572.1:0-276 GCF_001194135.2 Octopus bimaculoides | reverse complement strand
GTTGGAACATCATTGGCGGCACACCCTGTGCGGCACAAATGGGGAGCCCATTGGCACACTTTTGAGGGCGGCACATCATTGGCGGCACATATGGGGAGCCCAATGTCACACTTTCGAGGGTGGCACATCCTGAGCGGCACACATGGGGAGCCCAATGGCACACTTACGAGGGTGGCACATCATTGGCGGCACACAATTTTTTTTCAGTATAACAATTCCAATATTGTGCCATGTAGCCAGCCCTCTCTGTCTTCTACCTATTGTCCGCATTTATTT
>NW_026351571.1:0-281 GCF_001194135.2 Octopus bimaculoides | reverse complement strand
GTGGTGTGGCAGTGGTGGTGGCAGTGGTGGTGGCAATGGTGGGGTGGGGGTGGTGGTGGCACTGGCGGTGGTGAGAAGACAGAATGGTTATGCGATAGGTGAATAAACTAGGGTTGGTATGTAAGTTCCCAAACCAGTCCTGATCAACTAATATCTCTAATCACCACAACCAAAGTCATTCCACCCATGACCTCCTCATCTTTACCAAACACACATTTTAACATACAGCATGCACTGTAGGAGATTGGTCTTCATTGAGTTGGCAGAAGCGTTAGCACACA
>NW_026351570.1:0-361 GCF_001194135.2 Octopus bimaculoides | reverse complement strand
ATACATACATACTAATGCATATAGACTAAAACACACACCCTCGATATATACATATACATGCATATACACATACCCATATAAACAAAATAATAAAAAAATTATTAGCTAAAGTTTTTATATAAATAAAGTAGTTTATGTCTACATTTTATTTTTCGTTCATCAAAAGAATTAAGTAAATTATTATCCTTATGAAATAATATCTCTTTAAATTCATTATTACATAAATTACAAAAGTTATTACCTATATGATAGGATTTAGCTTTACAAACTATCTCCCATTTTAAAATATATTTAATATTTTTAGCTTAAATTAAATTAAATGGAATTAATTATCTTAAATTATGGAATTCCACAGTAGATA
>NW_026351567.1:0-215 GCF_001194135.2 Octopus bimaculoides | reverse complement strand
GATCGCAATCTTTTAGTTGACCAGAAACTGGGAAATGAGAAATCACCTTAAAGTATTGTCTATTAATGTCCACCTTGTATCAACAGCACGCAGACCTTATGATACTCGCTTAGAAAGTCTATCTATATTAGTCTTCAATGCATCAGTTTCCTTAATCTACCTTCTCTGGATGAATAATAATAATAATAATAATAATAATAATAATAATAATAATA
>NW_026351566.1:0-252 GCF_001194135.2 Octopus bimaculoides | reverse complement strand
CACACACAGACAGACAGACACACATTCTCATTTTTATATATATAGATTAAATTGTGTTTAATGTCCACATGGGCGACAGTTAATCGATTGCGTAAAGAGGTCATCGCTGTATAAAGAAAAGTTTTCCAGTGGACCATCTATGAGTTTTTTAGCATCTGGGAACACAGGATCGCGAATGACCACCTATTGACGTGGGAAGGAAGATGACGACGAAGAAGAAGAAGAAGAAGAAGAAGAAGAAGAAGAAGAAGA
>NW_026351565.1:0-405 GCF_001194135.2 Octopus bimaculoides | reverse complement strand
TTTCGTTTGTTCGTTCGTTCGTACGTACGTACGTTTTTTCGTTATTTCGTCCGTTCGTTCTTTTCTTCGTTCGTTCATTCCATCGTTCGTTCGTTCCTACGTACGTACGTATGTTCGTTCGTACGTACGGTTATTCGTTCGTACGTACGTACCTACGTTTTTTCGAGAATTCGTTTGTACGATCGTTCGTTCCTTCTATCGTTCATTCGTTTGTTCTCTCGTTAATTCTTTCGTTCGTTCGTACGTACGTTCTTTCATTCGTTCGTTCATTCGTTCTTTCCTACGTACCTACGTTTGTTCGTTCGTTCATTAGTTCGTCCGTTCCTACGTATGTTCGTTCGTTTGTTCGTTCGTCCTTTCGTACGTTCGTTATTTCGTACGTATGTACATACGTTCGTTATTACG
>NW_026351564.1:502-624 GCF_001194135.2 Octopus bimaculoides | reverse complement strand
ATGTATGTATGTATGTATGTGCAGATTAGTTTCTTTTATGTCTGTATTCTCATGCATATAGTTGCATATCTTGACATGTTCATATATATTTAAATGATAAACTTCTGGAAAGTTTTACAAAT
>NW_026351564.1:0-422 GCF_001194135.2 Octopus bimaculoides | reverse complement strand
GGTTTTAAGAAGCCTAATTTACCTAGGCACACACAGACACACACACAATCATGCACACCTACAGTAACAAACATGGGTACACACGCACATACGCACATACGCACAGAAATATGCGCGCACATG
This sequence comes from Octopus bimaculoides, assembly GCF_001194135.2. NCBI lineage: Eukaryota > Metazoa > Mollusca > Cephalopoda > Octopoda > Octopodidae > Octopus > Octopus bimaculoides. The sequence goes on along the minus strand of NW_026351564.1, from coordinate 299 downwards.
TACAAACACACACACCCATATATACATGCGCAGGTAAGTGTCCTTCAAGATTTAGATATTAACATCTTAACATCATAGGAATTAATTTTTCTCTCACCCGCAGATTCAACACGCTCACGGTTACATGCGAATATACATACATACATACATGCATGCATGCATGCATGAATGCATGCATACATACAAACATATATAGATATATGCATTTATCCATGCATATATGCATCCGTTATGAGTACGTATTAGCATGTTTATGTATACAAATATACATATTTGTGTGTGTGGGTATGTTTGCATGT
>NW_026351563.1:0-528 GCF_001194135.2 Octopus bimaculoides | reverse complement strand
AGCAAAAGAATTAGTTTTTTAAGTGATAATGCCAAATTCAAAAACACTATATATCAATGTCAGGTCAGCACTCCTACAAATGTGTCTTTTTACATTGGATAATCCTCTTCACCAGAATTTCTAGCCATTATTCTTCCTTTAGAGATAGAAATAAACGCAATATCACGAGCCTTAGCAAATTAATTTGGGAACTTAAAGACAACAACATAAAATTTAAATTAGACTGACTAATTCTATCCCCTAACATATATGTTAGGGGGAAAATATGGAGTCGATGCAGGAATCGGAATTCAGAAATCCAAAAATATATCTATTGAGCCCCAACGACATTATAGAATGCTTTATAACAAAATTATCAGTACAGTAGTTGACCAAATAAAAGTACGATATTCATCCTTAGAAGAGTTTAAATTCATGGAACTTTTAAATTTCAACAAAGTCGATGAGTATTGCAAACAATCTCCTGTGGACTCTATAAATTCTTTAAAAATCACTTATGGCAGATTTTTTGATGTAATACGATTACAA
>NW_026351562.1:0-437 GCF_001194135.2 Octopus bimaculoides | reverse complement strand
ATATATATATGTATGTACATATATATATATGTATGTATATATATATATGTGTATACATGTATACATATGTATACATATATATGTATACACATATATATGTGTGTATATATATATGCATACATATATATATACACATATATATACATATATACACATATATATGCACACACATATATACACACACATATATACACACATATATATATATATCTTCGTGGCTGTGTGGTAAGTAGCTTGCTTAGCAACCACACGGTTTCGGGTTCAGTCCCACTGCGTGGCAGCTTGGGCAAGTCTCCTTACTATAGCCTCGGGCCGACCAAAGACTTGTAACTGGATTTGGTAGACGGAAACTGAAAGTAGTCCGTCGTATATATATATTTATGTATGTATGTGTGTTTGTCTCCCCAACATCGCTTGACAACCGATGCTGGTGTGTT
>NW_026351561.1:220-479 GCF_001194135.2 Octopus bimaculoides | reverse complement strand
CTTCAACACACGAACTCACATAAAGAAAATCTTGCAAACCAAATCCAAAAACGAAATATATATACAAATGTATATATACAGAGAGAGAAAGAGAGAGAGATGCATGTATGTGAATACAAAATGCACTTTGCTATAAGGGTAGTCCTTAGAAGATAAGATACTTTTTAACTTGTCAAACCTACTTTTGTTACCTTTTCACTTTGCATCCTTGACATATCCCTCTTCTCTCATCTACTTGTTACTCACCCACTCCAATTCT
>NW_026351561.1:0-210 GCF_001194135.2 Octopus bimaculoides | reverse complement strand
GACATATCCCTCTTCTCTCATCTACTTGTTACTCACCCACTCCAATTCTCCCCCCCTTTTATCACTCATAGAATTCCATCTTTCATTTCCACACTATGTGTTTACTGCATCATCCTTCTTACTGACCCCTTCACTCTTTACTAGGGCTTTATCTAAGAAACTGTATCAGATCACTCTCTTTTTACTGCACAATACACTATAACTTTTCCC
>NW_026351560.1:0-364 GCF_001194135.2 Octopus bimaculoides | reverse complement strand
AACATCATGGTGTTTGGAGTGATCACTAGTGATGGCGATGTTATGCCTCCTTTCATCTTCCCACATGGCCTGAGACTCAACACGGAGGCCTACATCAAGTGCCTGGAGGAGGTAGTGTTGCCCTGGGTGAAGAGGGTGGCTGCTGGAAGACCCTGTGTCTGGCAACAGAACTTTGCTCTGTGCTGCACAAGGAGAACTCAGTCATGGCTGTCAGACAATTTCTGCAACCACATCAGCCCTAACATCTGGCTACCTAACTCTCCAGACTGCAACACCCTTGATTATTATGCGTTGGGTACAGTTGAGTGAGAGATCAACAAAACTCCTTGTAACAGCAAAGATGAACTGAAGGCAAGGATTATGG
>NW_026351559.1:0-223 GCF_001194135.2 Octopus bimaculoides | reverse complement strand
GTGTGTGTGTGTGTGTGTGTGTGTGTGTGTGCATGTGTGTGCATATATATCTTCAGAGATTATAAATAATTTAATAGTTAAATACACAACACAGATTTGTGCATCTATACTCGAGTTTAATTAGGTTCTTCAGCATATTCTGATGACTTCCCCTCAGATGCCTGTCCGAAATTCCAAAATTGACGTGTGTATATATATATATATATATATATATATAAGAATG
>NW_026351558.1:0-525 GCF_001194135.2 Octopus bimaculoides | reverse complement strand
CACTCACATATATATATATGCATATATAAGTATCTATGTATGTGTGCCTCAATGCATGCATGCATATATGTGTATATGTATGCATGCTTATATGAATGTATGTATTTATGTATGTATATAAATCACAAATATATATGAATAAGTCCTGAGATATACACACACGCGCATATACACACACGCACGTTTTATTTTTATAATACTCCAGTAATTATAATTAGACGAAGTAGAAACATAAAATTAATGTAAGACTCGAGCCAGAAATGGTAATTATCAGCTGAGAAAAAAAAAACAGCATAATTATATAGCTTTATTCTAATATAATACGTGTGTGAATGTGTAAGTTTTGCTCACTTCATATTGTTTGCAAGTATTTAATTCACTCATGCCTATATATTTCACATTAATTATTATTTATTTTTTAGATAATTTAATTATTAGAATTGATGGACTTACTTTCTGGATTATTATTTTAATTTTTTTTTTGTTTAAAGTTTTTAAGAATGTTATTACTTAAAAAATTTTTTT
>NW_026351557.1:0-406 GCF_001194135.2 Octopus bimaculoides | reverse complement strand
ATAATAATAATAGTAATAATAATAATAATAATGATGATGATGATTGCTTCAAATTTTGGCACCAGGCCAGTTATTTCGAGGTAGGGTTTAAGTCGATTATATTGGCTCCAGTGTTTAACTGGTACTTTATTTTATCGAACACCGAAGGGCAAAGTCGACTTTGGCGGAATTTGAACTCGGAACCCGAAGACGAAAGAAATGCTAGTAAAGCATTTTGCCCGGCGCATGGTAGCAATTCTGTAGAATAACAACAACGGCGGCGACAACAACAACAACAACAACAATTGTTTCTTTATTAGCCACAAGGGCTAATAAACAAATTTACAATAGAATTCACATAATCGTTAAATAGGGGGTGGGGGCAATAATAATAATAATAATAATAATAATAATAATAATAATAATA
>NW_026351556.1:0-281 GCF_001194135.2 Octopus bimaculoides | reverse complement strand
TCTCTCTCTCACCATCTCTCTCTCTCTCACCATCTCTCTCTCTCTCTCTCTCTCTCTCTCAATCCATCTATCACTCTATATATCCTTATATCTATTTAGCTATAGAAATGTGTGTGTGTGTAAATATGCATATATGTACATATGTATGTATATGTCCATTATATTCACACATATCAATATGTAGTCATATCATTGCTTTGTGTATATGTAATGAATAATAAGAAATTCAAATATATAAAATCTGACTGTATTTGCATATGATTCTAAATATATATATGTAT
>NW_026351555.1:0-629 GCF_001194135.2 Octopus bimaculoides | reverse complement strand
AACATATAGATACACACACGCATGCATACGTACGTATATACATACATACATACATATGTAGATACATACATGCATGCATGCATGTATACATACATACATACACTGTTGCTGGTGTTGAAAATTCAATGAAGGTGTCTTGGATCTACGTTAGAAACCGGCTTTTTCTCTATTGGCAAGGAATCTTGAAATAAAACTGAATGAGGACATACATACATACATACATACATACATACATACATACATACATACATACTGACACTCCATTGGTTACGACAACGGGCGTTCCAGTAGATCCTATCAACGGAACAGCCTGCTTGTGAACTTAATGTGCAAGTGGCTGAGCGCTCCACAGACACGCGTACGCTTAACATAGTTCTCAGTGAGATTCAGCGGGGCACAGAATGCAAAAAGATTGGCCATTTGAAAATACAGGTACTGAGTGGGCTAGAGCACCGGGAAATATATTGTCTTATTCAAGGAAACAACAGGCTGCCAGAAATCGAAATCACGACCATGCGAACGTGAGCGAAATACTCTAAACACTCTAATACTCTAATACTCTAGAGCGAAATACACGAAATATACATACATGCATACATACATGCATGCATACATACATACATACATAC
>NW_026351554.1:0-2275 GCF_001194135.2 Octopus bimaculoides | reverse complement strand
TTTCAAAATTTCTTTTTAATTTTCGGCATTCTTTGAATTGTCCTTTCATTAATGAACTGCCTGGCAGCGATGCCGTTGTATTCTTTGACGTACTGAACGAGTTTTTCGATTTTGATCCAGCTTCACATTTCATTCGTTTTCGTTGCGACATCTTGATATTGTTGTGATAACAAGACCAATATCAATTTTCTTGCAAGTTATTTGTAATTAGCGAGTTTACCGTTCAGAATAGTACTGATGCATGACTACAAAGGTCAGTTGTCTATTTTGATTGGCCTTTGAACACTTGTAATTTCCTTTCATCTTCGTTTTAATTATCAACTCTGAGAACAAGAGGGATTTATTTGTTGATAATTTGTTGAAATACTATCACTAATTACCTCAGTTTACAATTAAGAAATTAATCAGCTATATGTGTTCTTATTTCTTCAATTCCATATTTAATAATCCTTTCTGCTGAAGGCACAATGCCTTGAAATTTGAAATTTTGAGGGAGGGGACTAGTCGATTACATCGCCCCCAGTGTTTCACTGGTACTTAATTTATCGAGCCTGAAAGGATAAAAGGCAATGCAGGCCTCGGCGTAATTTGAACTCAGAACGTAGGGGCTGATGAAATACCGCTAAGCATTTCCCCCGGCATGCTAACGATTCTGCCAGCTCGTTATTATTCAATATTATTCAATATTATTCAATATTCAATAATAACTTTAATATTGCTTCAATGCAACAATAGGCTATTCCACATTTGGGTTTTACATGCAAAGTTCGTCATATCAAATAATCGAAGTTCTCCGGATTACCGCAGGATTTCGAAAATAAACATATCCACTTTACAGTAACTACGTGATATGTAAGGATTTTGTTGAAGTTCATTCATGTTCCTTAACCTGTAATAATTCTTGAGATCGACCGGTTATTACTATTCAATGCCCTCAGCTGATATACCAGTAATATTAAAAACTAAGGTTTTTGTCCTTAAAAACATCACCTCGGCCTGTATGCAGTTTATACGATAGTTATGAGGATGTAACTTTTACTATAAGAAAGCAATTATGAAAGTCTATACAGTCTCATAAATTCTTATAAATTACAATTTCAATATATATTTTTTGATCAAAATGCAGTTTTCAGGTTTCTTTTATCATTAAAAATTTCAATTACACGCTTCAACCAGAAAACTAATTTATATTTTCTACGACATATATTTTTTAATGCTTTATATTGTATACTTTTTATTTTACTATTTCCTTGAAATGACATCTGTCTGTCTGTCTCTTTCTTTCCCTTTTCTATTTCCATCTCTTCTTTGCTGCCTCTATTTATATTAGTCTTTCTATTTTTCTATTCCTGTAAATTTTTCTCTCTCTTATCCTCATTTTTAAGGTATTTCTCCCCCTTGCTTGCTCTTTGTGTCTTCTCTCTCTCTTTCTTTCTGTCTTCCTTCCTTCCTTCCTTTCTTTCTTTCTTTCCTTTCTTTCTTTCCTTTCTTTCTTTCCTTTCTTTCTTTCCTTCTTTCTTTCTCTCCTTCTTTCTTACTTTCTTTCTTTCCTTCTTTCTTTCTTTCCTTCTTTCTTTCTTTCTTTCTTTCTTTCTTTCTTTCTTTCTATCTTTCTTTCTTTCTTTCTTTCTATCTTTCTTTCTTTCTTTCATTCTTTCTTTCTTTCTAGTCTTTTTTACTCTAGGCACAAGGCCCGAAATTTTGCGGGAGGGGGCCAGTCGATTAGATCGACCCCAGAACGCAACTGGTACTTAATTTATCGACCCTGAAAGGATGAAAGGCAAAGTCGACCTCGGCGAAAGTTGAACTCAGAGCGTTAAAGACCGCTAAGCATTTCGCCCGGCGTGCTAACGATTCTGCCAGCTTGCAGCCGCCTTGTTGGTGTATATGACATTCTCAATGATTTTCTCTAAATGCAAAACATACTGAAGTCATACGTCTGATAAAAGAGCTGATTTCAGTAACGGCGGTGATGATGATGATGAGGAGGAGGATGAGGAGGAGGTGGAGGAGGCGGAGGAGAAAGAGGAGGAGTATGATATTAGTTCTGGTGGTGGAGGGGTTCGAGTCGTGGCAGTTTAATCTGTGATCTTCCTCGGCCGACATGAATAAGACGGTGGTAGTTTAGCCCCTCCACACCACCTACCAGCCCTGATCATACAAGGCCATTGCCCGTGGACGTTCCAACGTTCCACATGGTTCCGAGTTCAGTATCAGTGCGTGGCACCTTGGGCAAGTGTCTCCTACTATAGCCTCGAGTCGACCAAAGCCTTGT
>NW_026351553.1:0-1070 GCF_001194135.2 Octopus bimaculoides | reverse complement strand
CAAATTTAAAACTATACCATTTTCGGTTAAATACGAAATCTTCTCTGTTTACCTCCTCTAATTTATAATAGGGGAGGTAACTCCTTGGTAAGTTCTATGATTATTACTCCACTACCAATAATTACTAAATTACTAAACCATCTCTTATTTATTATTAATTATTCAAGATATATAAATTATCTTAATGGCCACTGGAAAGCTACAATTACTATTGACTAATTTTACATTGATATGTCTGCCTTAAAACCCAATATTATACTACATATTACCATAAACTATGAACTAAAAAAATTTTCAATTGCAATAGAAATAATTACTTCTAGGAATTTTTTCAAAACCCACATGTGATATACTTAATTTATACTTTAACATATTAATATTGTCTGCTATAATTATTATATTCTACGGACTCCATACTATAAATTATAAACAATTCACATCTTATTGGAGATCCACAGTGTGCCAGCCTATCTCTAGTATTTAATTCAATACCTACATTTATTATTGTCAAGTTATACACTTATATATTCTGCTTTAAGATCTAATAATAGACTATATTGTACTGTACTGTATTACAAGTTATAATTAACTCTTCATTATAATTAATCCATACTAATTTGTGCCTAGATTTTAATGGCAAATTCCCAACCACTACCTATAACTTTAATATTTAATATTTACATATGGCCTGCCTTCATATCTAATATTATATACCATTATTATTATTATTATTATTATTATTATTATATTACAACTCGTTTCAATCTAGAAAACCTCCTCTTATAAACTGTCCAAATTTTATGCCGAAATCTAGGATTGATCTTCATTATTAAAAGTTATATTATTATTATTAACAGATAATTTGGAGGGTCTCAGTGAAATATTTTTAACAAAACCATCAACAATAATAATACTCCTAAATTATTACTACAATGTACTATAGGTTATAGTCAATTTTCTATTATAATTGAACTCAATTTTCAAATGCCACCAAAATTCAAGTAAATCCCACAACTATTATTTGGATATATAAACAAGGAGAACGATCCTTAAGGAATCTAATTAAAGAT
>NW_026351552.1:1475-2047 GCF_001194135.2 Octopus bimaculoides | reverse complement strand
ATATATATATATATATATATATATATATATATATTGATTGATACATATACATGTATATATATACACACGAAAATATATATATTTATATGTATATGTGTGTGTGTGTATTTACGTCTGTATTAAAGGGTAGAGAGATAAACAGACGGGCACACAGAGAGGGTGGTGGATTGATAGAGACATATATATATATCTTTATGTACGTGTGTGTATGCATGTAGATACACACACAACGGTCTTCTTTCAGTTTCTGTCTAGCAAACAAATCCATTCAGGCTGTAATATAAGATACTTGTCCAAAGTACCACGCAGTGGAACTGAACCCGAAGTCATGTGATTGAGAATCATATTTCTTACCACACAGCCACGCCTGCCTAAGTCAATTTTGTACAAGGCGCTCATCAAACTTGATCATAAATTATATACTTTCTCTAAAAGCAGGACGATTTTCTAGAGAGAAAGAGAGAGAGAGAGAGAGAGAGAGAGAAACTGAATAACGTGTTGCCCGAAACTCTAAGCCCTTGAGTCACATATGTATAGATTCTACCTTATATTCAGACTACTTTCTATCGCCT
>NW_026351552.1:0-567 GCF_001194135.2 Octopus bimaculoides | reverse complement strand
ATATATATATATATATATATATATATATATATATATACATACATATATATTTATATGTATGTATATTGGTACATATTACTGATACATACATAGATATATATCTATATATATATATACATATATAATATATGTGTGTATGTATGTATATATCGTACTGCTATATAGTATTTAGTGTTTTTATTATCTATATACCGTAAAATAATTGCTATGCCACAACAATTAACATATATGAATATGCATGTGTTCGGTTTAGAATTATATCGTACAAACTTTCAAACGCTTATACATATGATTACAGCAACCAAGGTAGGATAAACGCAAGCCACAAGGGTGTATATGTATATGATGGGCGTATAATAATATATGAAGTGTAGAGGTGACAGGCAGTTGGACTATTTTATTCCAAAGACTTGGATTGTAGTCTTCTGCGTTCAATGTTTTTTTTTTAAGATAATTTACTCTGCCGTTACCTCTGTTCACAGAGCTGAAACTTCGAAGTCACTGCCAAACATTTTTGAAAACACACGTGTGTGTGTGTGTGTGTGTGTGTGTGTGTGTGTGTGTGTG
>NW_026351551.1:0-200 GCF_001194135.2 Octopus bimaculoides | reverse complement strand
TTATATAACCACGATAAGGCCAGAGATATTGAATTTATATTTTAAAATATCAAGTGTTGCATCTCTCCTTAACACCCCTCGTTACTCACTCTTTCTCTGTCTCTCTCTCTTTATGTTTCTCATTGATTTCCTTTTTCATGTTCTCTCAAACTGTCTGTCACTCTATCTATCTATCTATCTATCTATCTATCTATCTATCT
>NW_026351550.1:0-556 GCF_001194135.2 Octopus bimaculoides | reverse complement strand
CCGCGAGTCCGCTGCCCTAACCACTGAGCCATTGCGCCTCCACCCTTCTTAAATAGACGACAAGAGAAAGACTAATAGCAATCATATTCCCGGCTAATTAAATATCACAGAAATGAGAGAGCATCGTTCAAATTTCAATCTTGTCATATTAATTGATGGTAGGGCCACAATATTTCGTTCTGCAGCCATAATATTCCACCAAGGTTTATAAATCAACTAGCTGACCACGTTCCGTCAATAATGATGACTAATTGTAGGATTTTATATATAAATAAGGTACATAATCATCACACATACAAACATTCTCACATATCCCTTGTACACGCACACACATTCACACATATACTAACACAAAGTTGAAACGGTGATTTTTTTTCACCCCTTCCTTTCTCCCATTGCTATTACTTTCTCTCACACCCTATCAGTCAGGGCTATTACTCTCACAACGTCCCTTCACTAAATTACTATTTTCCCTCCTCCTCCGCGCCCGACGTAATTCTGGACAAATATATATATATGTATGTGTGTTCTTTTATTCTTTTATGTGTTTCAGCCA
>NW_026351549.1:0-282 GCF_001194135.2 Octopus bimaculoides | reverse complement strand
ATATATATATATATATATATATATATATGCATATATACATATATGTATGTTTATATATGCATGTATACATATATATATGTATATATAAGCATATATATGCATACATACATATATGTATGTTTATATATGCATGTATATATATATATGCATACATAAATGTATGTTTATATATGCATGTATACATGCATATATATATATGTAATATATATATATATATAGGTATGCATACACCCCACCACATATATATTTATGTGTGTGAATGTGTGTGTGTGTGTGTGTGTG
>NW_026351548.1:0-514 GCF_001194135.2 Octopus bimaculoides | reverse complement strand
AGCAATACTACATCTGTTGAACATTAGTTTCTGGCAAGATTTCATAAGCCGTAGAAGTCTTTTGTTTTGTTTTTCTATTGCTTGATTGTTTCCATTTTTTTATGGCGAGTATAGCAATTACATTCCATTTTAGGCATAGAAGCGGTCAATATCTTTTCCTGTGACTTCGATATATAAAAAGTCCAGCGGGTGGTGTTGAAACGGGTGGAAGGTTCAGTGTACGGCCCAGTCCTGCACAATTTCTGCCTGCTCAATGAACTCACAAGATTCCGGTTGGCAAGAGGTTAAGGTAAAAGATATTTGTCTTAGGCGAAGAGCAGTGAGAATGAACCCCGAAACTAGACGTTTAGGAAGCCAACTGTTTAAGTTGGATTATGATGCCATCGGCCAATCGAAACCACAATCTTCCAATTTTCCTGTCGCACCTCCTCATTTCTTGTATAACTACTTCACTTCTCTGGAAAAGCAATGGCCCAGTGGTTAGGGCAGCGGACTCGTGGTCATAGGATCGCGG
>NW_026351547.1:0-293 GCF_001194135.2 Octopus bimaculoides | reverse complement strand
CCCTTGCTATATATGTATTGCTGTCTCTATCCTGCACCACCACCACCACCGCCACCGCCACGACTACTGTGTTTACTTCATAAATCTTGACGTGTTTACACAATTAATCTCATGTGTTTACACAATAATAAGCCGGTGTGCTTATTTTATTACCATCTGACATGTTTATTCGATAATCTGATGTGTTTACTCTTAAATCCCGCAGTCGCGTTTGATGTTCTTCCTCGATGATGATGGCTACCACAACGCTTCGTGCTTCTAACCTACTTCATCTCTCTCTCTCTCTCTCTCTC
>NW_026351546.1:0-385 GCF_001194135.2 Octopus bimaculoides | reverse complement strand
ATGTGTTTGTACCTCTAGATATATATTTGTGTGTATACGTGTGTGTGTGTGTGAGTTTTTCTAGTTTGTAATCCATTGTTTCTCTCTGTCTTTCTCTATATTTCTCTATATTGATATATTTCAATCTACCTTCATCGCTTGATTAGTTTTCTCTCTTCTCTTTATTCCACACTCCCACACCTGAGTATTCGGCCACCAGTTTCATACGCTATCTCTATCATTTCCTTTCCCATCTCTCTCACTCACCCTCTCTCCAACTCATTCTCTCTCGCTCTCTCTCTCTCTCTCTCTCTCTGTCAATTCATATATATGTTTGTGTTTGTGAGTGTGCGTATGCATGGTTGTGTGTGTATGTGTTCGTACGTATATATGTACATATATATAT
>NW_026351545.1:0-207 GCF_001194135.2 Octopus bimaculoides | reverse complement strand
GCAGTAATGTTGTTATTTAATGGACTGTCACTTTAGAGTCCAGTAATTTTCTAAATTGGCTGACGTCTCGCTGATGACCAGGAACAAGATAAGGAAACATGTCTCCCTTTGCGAGTCTGAAACTATGTCCTTTTTACCCCATCACTATCTTCCTCCCTTCATCTTCCCTTTCCACAGACGCACACGCACAAACCGACGTGTATATAT
>NW_026351544.1:0-474 GCF_001194135.2 Octopus bimaculoides | reverse complement strand
AAAACACTTGCCTAAGGTGCTACGCAGTGGGACTGAACTCGGAAGCATGTGGTTGGGAAGCAAGCTTCTTACCATTCAGCCACTCCTGTGCCTATGAAATAATTTCGTTGGACAGTAACGTCTGAAGTAATTATGACTAACACGAATGATAGGTTTGTGAAGATAGGTACTGAGTCAGGTCGTTGTTAGGTAAAGAAAAGAAAGATTGTCCGAAGAGTTATGAATGAAGGAGACGGATATTTCCTTTTGACCCAATAAATCATCTCTAATCACTGAGATTTATGAAATGAAGACTGGTTTATTTTTGTTAACGATTGTTAAATACTAGTATACCTGTGTCAAAAATAATGAGTTTTATTAAATGACAGAAAATAACACCTTTGCTAAAAACATGAATAACGGGATGTGCTTTTTACATCTATAAAACACTTCACAGCAAATCTGTGAATACAAATGTGTGTGTGTGTGTGTGTG
>NW_026351543.1:0-211 GCF_001194135.2 Octopus bimaculoides | reverse complement strand
TTCCATGCTAGCATGGGTTGGACGGTTTGACTGGGGACTGGCAAGCCAGGGGGCTGCACTGGGCTCCAATCTGATCTGGCAAGGTTTCTGCAGCTGGATGCCTTTCCTAATGCCAACCATTGCAAGAGTGTAGTGGGTGCTTTTTACGTGCCACCAGCACAGGGAGCCAGTCAGGTGGCACTGGCATTGGCCACAACTACAATTTCCATTT
>NW_026351542.1:0-369 GCF_001194135.2 Octopus bimaculoides | reverse complement strand
AAAAATACGAAGTACGAGTACATGGAATATGAACTATTTTTTCGAACAATAAAAGACACAAATGGAAAACAAGACAAACAACACAAAAAAACCTTTTACCTCTTTTCACCTCCTTTTCTCCTATTATTCTCTCCTATTACTCTTTCGTCTTTTCCCTCTTCCTTTCTCCCCTTCTCCCCCTCCTGTTTTTTCTCACTTACCCTATCTCCAATTTTTTCCTCTCCCCTTCACAGTTCTTTGTCTGTCACTCTCTCTCCCTCACTCTTCCTCCTTTGCTTACGTGGCTCCCACGTGTCCATCGGCCAGCTTTCTTCTCCTAACTTGTGTTTCTTTCTTTTTCTCCGTTGTAGCTGGATCAAGGAAGACGTG
>NW_026351541.1:1991-2448 GCF_001194135.2 Octopus bimaculoides | reverse complement strand
TATATATATATATATATATGTACATACATATAGATACATATGTGTGTGTGTATGTATATATATTTGCATGTATGTATGTATGTATGTATGTATATATATATATATATATGTGTGTGTGTGTGTGTGTGTGTGTACGTGTAGTATATATCTATGTATGCCAAGTGAATTTCTTAACCGTGCTGCCATACCAGTGGGCATATATATATATATATATATATATTTGTGTGTGTGTGTGTGTGTGTGTGTATATGCATATATGTATGTATGTATGTATGTATGTATGGATGGATGGATGGATGGATGGATGGATATATGTATGAGTGTTTGTATGTAAACTCTTCGTGGTTCGCAAACTATACACACTATTACAATAGTAGGTATAGTTACTCAGGCTATATTGTAACGAAATAAAATATGAGCTTATTAAACGTTATCTGAATATATATATATATATATA
>NW_026351541.1:0-813 GCF_001194135.2 Octopus bimaculoides | reverse complement strand
ATACACCTATCATTTATGTATGCATACATACACACGCACGCGCTTATGTATACACAGATGCATATACACATGCACAAGTTTAGTTATTCATATACATATAAATATATATACACATACATATATATATGTGTGTGTGTGTGTGTGTGTGTGTATGTGTGTATGTGTATGTGTGTTTGTGTGTGTGTGTATGTGTGTGTAATATAATATGTGACAACTATTCGGTTGCCATAATAAAACTCCGAGTCTCGGATGTCGGTGCGGAAATCTGCTCCGGCATCCCGTCAGTTATTAAGACAAACAAAAATGCTATGAAAATGACCATTAAACAAAAGGAAATTACTATGTAGCTGACCTTTATTAAGACAAACAAAACAACTATTAGAATGACCGTTAAGTAAAGGGAAAAAAACCGAAGGGGAGAAAGTAAAAATCGCTCAGAGAATTCGCGTATGGGCGCACGTACTACATACACATGCGCGTACGCACACCCACGTACATATGCATATATGCATATGCTCACTCACACTCGCGTGGAACACATACATGCACACCCACACACAGCCCTATATGTGCACATATATATGCAACCATACACATGTACGCATACATATCCGCACACACGCACACACATACACACGTACACATACCCATAGACGCACAATTATATTCATATACATGTCTAAATACGTTTATGCTATATATGCATATGCTCACACACACTCGCGTGAAACACATACATGCACACCTATATATATATCAGCATTGGGTTTATCAGCATTTTCAAATTTATAATCTAGAATATCATGCTGAAGA
>NW_026351540.1:0-498 GCF_001194135.2 Octopus bimaculoides | reverse complement strand
TGCACATTTCATGTGCTTACTCCGGTATATATATATATATATATATATGTCTATCTATCCTTTCCTGTATCTGGAAAGTTTGCCATAGGAAAATTCCTCTCAGGATTTTTGGTCATAGGAAAGTTTGTCACATAGGAAATTTTGCTGTTGGAAAGTTCGCTGCGTAACAAATTTTGCTGCAAGACAATTTCACCGGAAAAAGATAAATTGCTCCCTTGGTAGATAATTGTTTCAATCAACCTATTTATTAGATTACTAGAATCAAACAGTCATAAACAACGTTTGTCACATAGGAAATATTGCCGCAAGACAATTTCACTGAAATAAAGATGAATTGCTCCCTTGATATATAATTGTTTCAACCAACGTATCTATTATATTATTAGAGAAAACAATAAGAAGGAGTAATGTAATTTCTTTAACTCATTTAAAATTTCTTTATTCATGCGTCAATATTTTTTTGTGTAGGCAACCCATTACAATGGTCTTTCAAGTGGG
>NW_026351539.1:0-456 GCF_001194135.2 Octopus bimaculoides | reverse complement strand
TATATATATATATATATATATACACGTTTTTGTGTATGTATATATCAGCATTTCCTACAGAATCTTACTTTGTGTGATTGTCCGTGTGTTTTTGAATCTATCATATAAAGCAAGCATGCATATGACTTTCTTGCAGCGAAGCTTATTGTTAATATAGAAATATATTTCCGTCCTGAGAGGCAGCTATTGGTTGAACATTTAATAATATTCTTCCTTTATTCTCCACATTTTTTAACTCTATCTTCTATTCAATTCTCTTATGGTATACACTGTTTATTTATATTGCAATATTCAATGCGTTTATCTATTTTGCTGGAGATGTCTGCACGGGTTTATCAAAGTTTAGCTTAATCAGATCTTTAGAGGCTTTTACATATCCCTATAGTTATAAACAGCCCCGAATACGAACATGTATGTATGTATGTATGTATGTATGTATGTATGTATGTATATATA
>NW_026351538.1:13417-14457 GCF_001194135.2 Octopus bimaculoides | reverse complement strand
TCATAAATGACAGCAAGGGATATGTTGTAGGAAAACATGATGATGGTAGTAATAAATGAAAGAAAATATCCTAAAATATGTTTTAACTTCACAAGTAGGCATGTGTTTCGGTGGTAATAAATATAATGCTACCAAAACCGCCTTACCAGAATTTCACATGATTAGAAAATGTCAAAACTGGATTTGGTGATTGTAAAATATCTCCATTATATTATCTCCTTCAACAGACGATAACATATCACAATGTTCTATCGTGATTAATATATTAAACACAATTAATATGAAATTCATTGATGCTTGTTGAATGAGTGAAGGTAGGAAATAATAGCAAAGTTGGATTGCTTTTTGTTGAAACATTTCAAAAGAAATAATTTGAAACCCCATTTGTTTGTTTAGAATATAAAACAGGCTTAAGGATAATGCTAATTTCCATGATGTCATAATAGACTATTTTTCAGTGAATAACTGCATGCACAAGAGAAATATTAAAATAATTTTCTAAGAAATATTCGAAAACTTCAACAAAATATCATTCTGTCAAGGGAAGTAACTCTCCTTTTTTTTATTTTTTTATAAGTCTTCAAAAAGGAAATTTCAGACAGTTTTACAAATATTGTAAGAAAGGTTTATTTCATAACCATCTGCGCGCGAGGCGCTCCTCACGAATGCCGGTTCGTTAAGTGGCTGTGATCTGTACAGTTTCGTGTTGGAACCAGAAAAAGAACTTTGAACAGGCAATGCGCATATACACACCGAATTCGTAAAAGCGGAAGAGAAGAAAAGAAACGCAATGTCAAACAAGTTATATGATCGTCTGACACTACTATCACGCAGCTTTTCTGCAGATTTCTTGTTTTTAATTATCAGATTTGAATATCATTTTATGGTTTATTCGCAAATTTTGATGTCACATTTGAAAATAAATAACTCTACAAATGACAAATGTCTATCCCCAAAACATTCGGACATTTATTGCATTAAGATATCAAAATTTACAACACATCGTGTAGTCTTTCCATTCTTATTATAACTGTTTGAAA
>NW_026351538.1:11584-13367 GCF_001194135.2 Octopus bimaculoides | reverse complement strand
ATATTTCATCATATTAGAACGTATTCCTTTTTGTTGCCCTCCACCCATCTCCCGAGATCGATAAGTAAATGTTTACGTAGCGTCGAGTATCGTCTCATTGATAACAATACAAGGATTTTTTTTTTTAAATTTCATTGAAGTCCTTTTTTTATAAACCCCTCCATTGCACCCCTACCACCTCTTCAAATAAGCTCTTCTTATTCAATTGACTTTTGTAAGAATTTTTGTTTATTGTGTTGCGAAGCATTTTGGTTTGTACGCGCGTGTTAATATATATGTGTGACTCTGTAGTTGTATGTATGTGGTGGTCATCGTTCACTTATGTGTGTTTGTGTGTATTTGTGTTTGTATGTATTTTCAATATACGTATGAATGCATAAAAGTATGTGTGTATGTATATATATGTTGATGCATATATTTATGTGTGTGATGTGTATGGGCTTTGATTCTATGTATGCGTGAGTGTGCATGTGTTTTGAGTCTCTACGTATGTTTTTCTGATGTGCTTTTTAATTTTGATAATTAAAAAGTTTATAAAATTTTAGAAATCAGAATTATGAGAAATATCAGTAAACTCTTTTATTAAGAAGTTGATGACTTAGGATATAAGAAAATGTTCCCATCGATCTTAATAAACCACGAAAATTATGAGAACCCAGTAAACCTGAACGGACAAAAGTGGAAATGAAAAAAAAGTAAATATTTCACAGAGCACAAAGCAAAACTTTCCATATCTTCCACTCCTTCACATTTATTTTTCTTTCCTTAATGTTTAGCTTTCTTTGTTTCTTTCTCTTTCTCTCTCTCCCCTCTCTCCACCTCTCTTCTTCTCTCTTCCCCGCTATTTCTCCCTCTATGTCTGTGTCTCTTTGTCATTCTCTCTCTCCCTTTTCTCTCTCTCTCACTCACTCTGCGGTATGTGTGTTTGTATATTGGACACAAGCACACAAACACAGCTGAGCATACGCATAATATGACTCTTAGCAACATACAATAAGCAAAACCTCTTCCACAAAAAAGAAAAAATTTGAAGCGGTTTTAGACGTTCATGAAATAAGATTAAAAGAGAATAAAACTTGCGAAGGGGGAGGCATCAGCTTCACAAGCGATATCAATAAGGCAGTAAGTATGACAGCGATGAAATATTTATCGGCGACAACACAGAGAGTGAAAAACCAAAAGAAATAGCAGTTATATTAATTCAACCCATTAATTATTTTCAACATAATACAAAAAGATAAGACGCGTGTATCTTATAGGTTTAGGTGTTAATTTTTGTGGGAGGTCACTATTTAATACATCGTCAAACTTTATATATTATATATTGTATCATATGGGTTCATTGTGACACCCTTTACATTTAAGGAAACAGGCTGACGCCTTGACAATCTTTTTCGAGAGCAAGTATAAAACATACCACTGCGTATACCAGGCCAACTTGTCACCATCCACATCAATTGCACTGGCCATTCTATCACTCAATTATCAGTGTGTAGCATCGCTGTTCACCATCGATTTCTACATTCCCAGAGAAACGAAAATGACAATGTTTCGTATTTGAATTTGGCAACATGTCATTGACAGGCTTAAACGGACGCTTTTCCTTCTAATCCTATACCTCCTCTTAGATCATTAAACCCTTGATTATCTTTCAACTCTCACCTCATCTTTTCCCTTCACATCACTCTCAACTTTGCCTCCAACTCTTCCTTCAATTCCTCTTTCCGTCAATCTTTCCCAAACCGTTTCTCTTCCTCGCGACTTCCTGTTCAAGGTCACGTGG
>NW_026351538.1:10984-11554 GCF_001194135.2 Octopus bimaculoides | reverse complement strand
TTTGTTTTAGCTGAGAGAATGTAAAACTCTGTTATGACTCTTTCATTTCTCGCCTTTCAATTTTTCCTTGAAAAACGATTTTGTCCGAAACGTTGGATTTTCGGTTCCCAGGGCAAGTTTACTTTAACCTTTTCATTGATTTTACCATATAATTCAAGGCTTGTTAACGCAGACTAATACCAATCTTTTTTGATTCTGCTCTTAGAGCGGGGTGCTGGGTCTGGTGTAGCCTGATGAAGAAATCTGAGAAAAGAAACTGAGCCAGGATTTGTTATAATGAATAGTCGTATAAGTAAGATTGTCCAGTGTCACTAGCATATTTCACACTGATTTCCTAGAACGTCAGTCGTTATTGAACTTGTCATTCACTCATGGATACACCATCTGATTTCTAGAACAGAGGAATCACTTTTGAAGAGTGTAAGCGAAAACTGATTCGTATAGGTTCATATAACTCAAAGAATGAAAGTGGACACTCTAAACGAAATACATCTAAAGTAAATAAAAATAATTATTCAATGGTATGATACTACTACTACTACTACTACTACTACTACTACTACTACTACT
>NW_026351538.1:10689-10884 GCF_001194135.2 Octopus bimaculoides | reverse complement strand
TCCCACTCACATTCTTTGGCCCTTAACTTCTTACACTCTAAGGGAGCCCTACTCTGGACTCAGACCAGAGTGTCCGTGTATGCAGCTGCAGGAACGTCTCAGATGTGAAGCAGTGTGTCATGGTTGGCCACACTGGAAGGTTACTTTTTGTCTAGTAATATGCTTATAAGCTAAGAAAAAAAAAAAAAAAAAAAA
>NW_026351538.1:10079-10625 GCF_001194135.2 Octopus bimaculoides | reverse complement strand
TCGGGTTTCGGTGGGTTTTATGATTATAATTCGTATGAAATGAATTCGTTGATTGTAAAGTATTTTCCTTAAACTAGTTACATTATGACTCGTTGAAATATTTCAATATTCGAACTGAATACTTAATAATTTCAATATTGGTGTTTAATAAACAGGAATCAATACTGTACTTTATAAATAAAATCTAACCCTTATTGCCTAATTATTGAAACATTACAAAAATCAAGCTCCAACATCTTGTTTTTTTTTTTTTTTTCCTTTTTAATCATTTGAAAAAATATATGAAATTCTCATGCGTGTTGGGAACGTTGTTCTTCAGTAAAAATTGCCTTGCCATCTTTAAAATATCGGCATATATAAATATTGAATGGTAATTTCTTATTTCATAAATGACAGCAAGGGATATGTTGTAGGAAAACATGATGATGGTAGTAATAAATGAAAGAAAATATCCTAAAATATGTTTTAACTTCACAAGTAGGCATGTGTTTCGGTGGTAATAAATATAATGCTACCAAAACCGCCTTACCAGAATTTCACATGATT
>NW_026351538.1:6218-6982 GCF_001194135.2 Octopus bimaculoides | reverse complement strand
TATAGGTTCATATAACTCAAAGAATGAAAGTGGACACTCTAAACGAAATACATCTAAAGTAAATAAAAATAATTATTCAATGGTATGATACTACTACTACTACTACTACTACTACTACTACTACTACTACTAGACTATTTAAGACTGCTGATATGAAAAATATTGGAGATCTTATTTTCAAGGGAGCTAACTCCGTTTGGATTGTAAAAAGGTATTTATTTTCGGAAAGATTTTATTTTCAATATAGTATTAAAACACGCTTTCAATTTTATATTAATACTTTTAATTAATTTCTATTGCATAATTTTATCATTGTGAATGAATTCACAAATGAAAGTTATATATAAATTTATAATGAGTGAATAATTAAGCATATTATTATTCAAAAGTTTTGTCATTCAAAAATATACGTCCATGAGCACAAAGTTTATTATAAATACAACTTGAAGACATAATTGTATGTGTGTGTGTGTGTGTGTGTGTGTGTGTGTCTATGTATTTGGTAGCTGATTGATTAAATATGTTATCCTATCAACACGTATTCCTATTTTTTGAATTCCATGTGGTGAGATCGATATGCGAATGTTTTCGTAATGAAAAAATTTAATCGAAGAAAAAGCAGAAATCTTTCTAGACACTTCCTTCTGCCTTCATTCCGTCTTTTCCTTTTAATCCGTCTTCTTTTTTTCTTCATCTACTCCCCCTCTCTCTTTTTCTCTCTCTCTCTCTCTCTCTCTCTCTCTCTCTCTCTCTCTCTCTCTCTC
>NW_026351538.1:0-2988 GCF_001194135.2 Octopus bimaculoides | reverse complement strand
ACATTCGGAAAGGCTTGAACAGCTTCACCTTCACTTATAATATCACAATCTAAACAAAATTACGCTCTGTAGATCACTGACAGCTTCGCATTCCCTGGATCTACTCTCTGTCGTCTAACAACGACAATGAAATCAAATGTTAAATTTCCAAAGCCAGAATATATTTCGCAGTTACCGTTTCTATTTTAATACAAGGCCAATAATTTTATGAGTGACCCTAGTTGATTATTGCAGGCTTGAGTAATTGACTGACTCTATTTTATTGACCTTGGGAAGATTAGATGCAAAGTTGTCTTCGATGTCAGGACGTAAGGAGCCGGAAGAAATAATGCAAGAGATCTTCGATGCTGCAAAGATTTGCATCCATTCCCACATTAAACAGAACGTTTTTTGCCAGTCCTGGACTTCTTGTCCGCTCTAGGAAACGTCACCTTAGTCCTTGACCACATGTATAAGGGTTTGGTCATTAGCATGCCGATGAAGCAATAAAGTGATGACATAGTAGCACAGTGATATTTTGTAGAAGATTGAAACGTGAAAATATATTCGACGTTTTCTCAATAACAAAAAAAGAAAATCTTAATTTCTAATTAGTGTAATATACATTATTAGTAAATACAAAATAACTATTGCGTGCACAAAGAACAATGTGACCAATTAAATATTTTCCGGCAAATAAATGGAATTTTAAAAATCTTCATTCGTCTAGCTAGGTCTGTAATAACGTAAACAAAAAAGGGAGAGGATTTTCTCTATCAAGGGAGCTAACTCCATAACCTTTGCAAAACGTCTACTAAAATTTCAGAAGCTATAAATTAATGCAACGTTTTATGTTTTAAATAATTTATTATATGCTTTTAGTAGAGGCACATGGCTTAGTGGTTAGAATCGAGGGATCGTGGGCTCGAATCTCACACTGGCGATGTGTGTGTTTATGAGTGTAACACCTAAGCTTCACGCGGTTCTGGCAGAAGGTAATGGCGAACTTCTGCTGACTCTTTCGCCACAACTTTCTCTCTCTCTCTCTTTCCTCCTGCATCTAACAACTTACCTGCGAAATACCGGTGTGTGTGTGTGTGTGACTTGTTGAATGCTGAGTAATGTCTTAACTGTATTACTTGTATTTACGTAGTTTATTTTCTGTACATTTCCAGCATACTTCAGAGACGACAAATATAAACTGACATGTATAAAGATTGACACTACTTAATATTAAAGTACATTGTCTCCCTTGAATTCATATATTATTTTTTTGTAGATTTGAAGTCTTCTAATTGTAAAAAAAACACGACAAATGAATATAGAATGTCTAAAATATGACATTCTATGATATTAGATTTATATATTTTGTTCTTTCATTAATATTTCCTTCGCCCTAAAACTTTTGCTTTTATTGCCAATTATATATTTTTAAATTACAGTTGATTCTTTCCCTAACTTGATTTACAATTATCTCAGTTTGTAGGATATTAATTCATTCAACTGAAGGGAAGGTTAACTCTTCACATATTACGAGGTTTCATAGAAGACAACTTAGCCCACAATACCTCAATCGAGCTACATGAAAAATAGGGAACACAACGATATACAGATCACTTTTAATTCTAAATTGTTATGTTGTAAAATTCATTCCTCACCGCTCAAGATTTATATTGTTAATCTTGTTTAGCGGCTTCATGTAAATTTTTCTCCTTTAATTTTATCCAGCTGGCTTCATTAGTAGCTTTCACCATTTAGCTTCAGGAGTCCATTTACCTAGATTATCTTATCTAAACTGAGATATTACCCATCCATGTACATGGATTTAGTATGAAAAGCCACTCTGGATCTTTTTCGTTTTCTTCCAAACACTTGAAGATTTATATTTATATACATTTAGAGTAATATTATTTTCTTAATCTCAGGCCATGCTTTCGATTAGCTAGAAATAACAGCCAAAATGAAAGGAAAACACATGGAATGTTAATTATGAAGAAATAAAACAATATTTTTTTCGAAGAATTCTCATGTTTTGTTCATGTGGTGCCACATAAACTCGCAAGGTCCAATGTAGAACGATGAGTGCAACAGTGTCGTTTATTCCATCGTTTGAGACAGGCCCAAATTCTTTCTCCTTGTTGGGTATGGATCTTGTCTTGCGAGTTTACAAAGTTAGTGCTGCGCTTCACCATTCTATGGCGAAAGCGTTAGCATGGTATCTCAGGAAAATGCGAGTATGCGTACCACAGATCACTGAATAATTGTTCCCGGCAGAATTGATTGTCGAAAGCAATCTTCGACTGTGTCACAATTACAAGAAGACACAGTGAAAAGGAAAAAAAGAATCTTCTCATGTTTCGCGACATACACTGGCGAAAACCCACATTCGCGTAGTATCCGGAGCCCGGTTGTTGTGTTTTCGTCTCGAAAATACAGTTTGGTTTGCTTCAACAATTCTGCCAGAACTATCAACCTTCACTGGATTGCCGAGCAAATCTTTTGTGCAACTCTCCCGTAAATAATTTCTATAGTCTACTACAGTAGTGATACAAATCCCTAATTCCTACTTATAAGAACCTAGAAGTTGTCAATTCTCTCACCCACACCAATCTGGATAAACAAATGATACACTGTAGTTGCCATGACAACAAACAGCTTTGACTTCAGCTGCGAAAACATTGGTTAAAATTCAATGGCTAAAAACATGTAACTTTTAATACTTCTAACTTCAATTTTTAAAATTAATTTTTCGAAAGAAAAAAAAAATGAATACAATTTTCGTCAGCAGCGAATAAAACTACGTAAAAAGACGTTTTTTAAAAACTTTTCAGATTAAAATTTAAGAAAATACGAGCGGCTGGAAGAAAAGGCAAAAACAGATCCTACATTCCCCTCATCCATATTCTCAATGTTTACCTATTGTTGTATTCCGAACAAACAGTGATCTTCCCGTTAAAACAGGCAAATTAATAATAACTGTGGATGTTATCCACAATCCTCAGCATGGAA
>NW_026351537.1:0-216 GCF_001194135.2 Octopus bimaculoides | reverse complement strand
AGGTCTACTTATGAAAAACTTCTTAACCCAAACATTAAGGGCAAAGAAAATCTAAAAAAGGTATACAGAGCGCATGAAGCAGAACTGCAAAAGGAATTAAGGAGGCTCAAAGATACCTGGTGGAGTAATTTGTCTGAGGAAATACAGGCATCTTGTGAAAGGAAATACATTAAAAACTTGTACGGCTTATTGCGACAAGCTTTTGGACCGCAGTCC
>NW_026351536.1:0-439 GCF_001194135.2 Octopus bimaculoides | reverse complement strand
GAAGAAGTTTGCCAATGTCTTGCAATGTGAGGACCAGAGACTTAATGTGTTTTGGTTTGTAAGACAGGGTGACAGGGAAAATTGTGATGCTGTTGGAGAGAACTGTGTTCACATGGATGATGGCTCACTTGCAGTTAGTGACTCTGCAAAGAAATAGGCTTGGAAGTGCCACTATGAAAGGCTACTAAATGTAGAGAACACATGAGAAAAGAAGAGTATGTCTAAAGTGGATACAAGAAAGGGACCAGCAATCCGAATAGACAGTAGCATGTTAGATAAGGCCATGAACGACATGAAGACCAGAAAGGCCTCTGGCCATTAAGAATCACTGCTGAGATGCTTAAAAAATCTGGCAGTGTTGGGTATGGTCTAGTTACCCATATAGTAAATCAGGTTTTACACGAGGGAACCATACCCAGTGACTGGTGTAGCAGCATCA
>NW_026351535.1:0-353 GCF_001194135.2 Octopus bimaculoides | reverse complement strand
TTAGGAAGAAAGCTCAATATAAATGAAAATATAATCAGATTTAGACCAATGATATATACGTACAGCTAAAACAAGGAATCTCACTTGCAAATACAATGTATCTCCATATTGATATAAATACATTATAATGCATAGACGACTTATCCAGAATCTTGTGAGTTTCTGCGCTCGAATACTTGTAGACTCATTCATCCGACCTTCTGTTGCAACGGACGGCGAAACTTAACATTTTATTGGTTTCAGATTTTAGCTCAAGGCTAGGAATTTCGGGGACGGTAAGTTGATTTCATGGATCCCAGCACTCAAATGGTACTTATTTTTCGGCCCAGAACGAATGAAAGGCACAGTCGACC
>NW_026351534.1:0-515 GCF_001194135.2 Octopus bimaculoides | reverse complement strand
GATACAACCATTTCCACAGGAATATCACTAATTTTCTCTGGAGAAATCTCGGTCTTCCGTTCCTCAGTGCTTGTTGTTATAATTGAAGTAACTTTAGCAGTTTCAACTTTTTCAGGTATTACCGTCTCAGATACATCTGTAAGTTGAATTTCAGAAATAGGTTTAACTTTTTCTTCTTCTGGTTGTTTCTCCTTCATTACAGCAGTCGAAATTGCTGTAATATCAGTAATTTGTGGTTTCTTCTCTTTAATTTCCATTTGTTTAGCTTCAATCTGAATTGTACCTTCTGGCACAATATCAAATGCAGAAATTTCCGCAATAACTTCAGTTTCTTCTTTGCTAATGATAATTTCCCTTTTATCAATAGTTATCTGTTCTTTTGGTATAGAAATTATCTCAGGTACTTGAGGTGCCACTTGCATTTCAATTTCACTGACTGGTTTCTCAGGTTTACCAATATCAATAGATATAACTTCTGTTTTCTCAACAGGTTTAGCACCAATGTCAAGCTGGAT
>NW_026351533.1:0-693 GCF_001194135.2 Octopus bimaculoides | reverse complement strand
ACACTTGCCCAAGGTGCCAGAAACAGGGAGAAAGTTGTGGTGAAAGAGTAAAGCAGGGTTCGCCACTATCCTCTGTCGGACCCTCGTGCAGCTTTAGGGGTTTTTGCTGAATAAACACTCACAACGCGCGGTCTGGGAATCGAAAACCGCGATTCTATGACCGCGAGTCCACTGCCCTAACCACTGGGCCATTGTACCTCTACAAACCCAACATTATACCCTGATAAACACTCACAATAAACCCCTTCATCTTGAATACTGATCCTGTTTAATCTCTGCCCTCCCCATCACCGCAAAGCCTAACCCTTAGTTCAAACTTTGATCTCTTACCTAAATAATCTCCCTAGAAACTGTTCACAAATCCTCAAGCTAACCCCTAATATGGTCTAAAGTCTGAAACCCCAATCCTAACAAGAAACCCTAACCCTAACCCAAACCCTCAACGAAATAAGAAAAACTACTTACCTTTGGCAATTTGCCCCCTATAATACGAAACATGTGCAAACAACGAACAAAATATCAAACAAGAACGTCCTAGTCTAGTAGGGGATAAGACATGATCGCAGAAAATGGGGGTGGGGCACAAATGGAAAGGGGTGGGGGACAATTTGTCCATATTTGGAAGTGCATCCTTAGATTTTTAATGAAGTAATAGGCTGTGAAGAGAAGCCGTCCTACCTATATTCCTTTCTA
>NW_026351532.1:0-331 GCF_001194135.2 Octopus bimaculoides | reverse complement strand
TATATATATATATATATGTATGTATGTATGTATATATACACACCCATATATGTATGTATTATGTACATATATATAGACATATTCACACATATTATAACATATATCTGTACATACCCACATACGCTGACATATATCTGCATATATATATGTGTGTATGTGTGTGTTTGCATGTGTGTGTGTGTATGTATGTATGTATGTATACGTATGAATAAGTGCGAAGCGTGTATATTATACGTATGGGTATATATATGCATATATTTTATATATATAATATAGACATGTATATATACGTGTGTATAATTGTATATGCATATATATATATATATATATA
>NW_026351529.1:0-311 GCF_001194135.2 Octopus bimaculoides | reverse complement strand
AAGACAAAACTAAAAGAAGGAAAGACTGGAGTGTATAAGAAGATTAACTTTGGTAAAATTCTTCGTTGCAGCAGCAAGTTGAAATGGAAATAATAGGAACGTCTCCAAGAAGATTTAAAGATAACGGAAGAAAAGAGGAGGGAAAAAATACAGAACCATTATGATATCACAAAGGAAAGCAAACCAAGTTCCACATTTGTTAATGCAGAGGAGGTAAATGCCACGGCATATGAGAAGGCGAGGATTTGTTCCATTACGACTTTGACATTTTTGGCAATCATCAAAATGCGAAAAGCACAAGAAATGTTGTT
>NW_026351528.1:0-559 GCF_001194135.2 Octopus bimaculoides | reverse complement strand
ATCTTTATAAGAATTTATCAAGTAGTTAGCATGAAAAACCTCATAAGGGATAAATTTATTAATTATTCCGTATAAATATATTTATTTATATTAAGTGCATTACTATACATAAACGCCTCATGCTCGAAGGGACTCTAAAAGTCAAACTACCATATTATGGTGTTTATTATGGTAGTTTGACTTTTAGAGTCCATCCTAGCATAGGGAATTTATGTATAGTAATGCACTTAATATAAATATATATGTGTGTGTGTGTGTGTGTGTGTGTGTGTATGTGTGTATATACACACACACATATATGCATATATATATATATATATATATCTTTGAGTGTATTTATATATAAATATGTTTGTTTGTATCTGTACACACACACACAGATAGATAGATAGATAGATAGATATGTATATATGCATGCATTCACACACAATCATCATCATGATTTAATGTCCATTTTCCATGAATGAAAAAGCCAGAAGACCACACAAAGCTTCAATGTCTACTTTGACATGGTCTCCATGGTTGGATGGCCTTTGTAATGTCACCCACTTCACAAATA
>NW_026351527.1:0-1301 GCF_001194135.2 Octopus bimaculoides | reverse complement strand
ATGTGTGTGTGTGTGTGTGTGTGTGCACACACATATGTACAGACATACGATCTGTCACACGCAGGCACACTCATGCACCCACGCAAGACAAATATTTACAGTTAGGCATGTTTGGATCACGGTTTATGCCGGGCGTAAATGAATTTTGTAAGCCATTATAACTAACAGGCTTTGAGAATGGGAAGTAATATTTCTTCTGTGTATAATGTGTATTTTACTATATAAATGTATTCTCTTTCTACTACTAGTACGCAACAATGTCTCAAAGCGTGTGTGCATGCATGCGTGAGTGCGTGTGTGCGTACGTTCGTGTGTAAACGTGTGTTTCTATGAATTTGTTTGATTTATATTTCTTGGAACATCTTTATCTTTCATGGATTTATTCATAAATACTAAAATTATTTTAATGACAACCAGAAATAAAATATTATAATGCAAATGATTAAAAATTTTATGTGTTAAATACAGCGGTGATCGTGTAGAGTCATTATAACCTTCGACACAACAGCCACCTTGTACACAGTTCCTTTTTCTCGTTAGATTATAACTGACTTTTTGTTGACATTCATCTGGGGCCGTAAAATATCTCATGCCAGTATATTGGCGTCCCTATAATAAATAGTACTGTACCTCATAAAATGAATAGGGTCGTTTATAATTTGGCAGAAACCTCCGAGCATCGAAAAGTCAGACAGCTTGACTATCACCACAAATATTCGATACTGTAAGTTATAATAATAATAATAATAATAATAATAATAATAATAATAATAATAATAATAATAATAATAATATTTTAGGTGCCCAATTTCTGATAAAAATGAGATGTCTGAAATATCTAGATATCATTCCAGGAGAACCATGACTCTGAGAAATCTAAAAGATTGTGCAGAGAAGTACTGTCCACATGCTTAGAAAAACCCTATCCATTTAAATGTCTGTGTTTTATTAGTGAATATATTTCGCTATTGTCCCAGCTACTTACTATTATTATTATTATTATTATGGTTATTATTGTTATTGTTATTATTATTAAGGCGGTCAGATGGCATAATCGTTATTGCGGTGGACGAAATGCTTAGCGGTATTTCGTCTGTCGCTACATACTGTGTTCAAATTCCTCTGAGGTCCACTTTGACTTTCATCCTTTCGGGGTCTATTAAATAAGTACCAGTTATGCACTGGGGCCGATGTAATCGACTTAATTCCTTCCTCCAGATTTGAGGCCTTGTGCATCCAGTGGAAAGGATCGTTCTTCTTCTTCGTCTTCTTCTTCTTCTTCTTCTTCTTCTTCTTCTTCT
>NW_026351526.1:0-877 GCF_001194135.2 Octopus bimaculoides | reverse complement strand
GATGTCTGGCCTATTTGCATCTATCTTCCTGTCAGTTTGAATGGTGAAACCATAAGAAAATCGGTTGTTTTAAAATTTGAGATCACATAGACAGTATTTTACGTAGGATATCGGCAGTTCCCATGAGCATTATCTTTTGAACTTCAGCCATTTTGGGGTTTCCTGGTATCTGAGCCTATATCGATTGGAACAGTCATATCAATGAGGAGGCATGAATTTTGTCTGAAGTCTTTCAGTATGATGTCTGGCCTATTTGCGTCTATCTTTCTGTCAGTTTGAATGGTGAAGTTCGAGAGGAGTGCGATGTGATCATTTTCAAGTTATGGCGGTGGTTTGTGTTCCCACCAGTCTTTACCAGGTTTTTGCATATTACACAGTGAATATATTGCGCAGCTCTATGATACCTGTTGAGATACTCTGTAAGCGCAAGCAGACTGCGCATGGAGACAACATGATCGATGGTCTCATGTTGTTGTTGGCATATACAACATAATGGGGAGCTGTCGTTATTTAATATGTTGGCCTGGTAGTTCTTTGTAGGTAGGCATTGATCTTGGTCTGCTATGATAAACCCCTCTGTTTCTGATTTCAAGCCAGAGGCCATTAGCCATTGATGGGTAAGGGCTTTGTCAATATCTGCATTATTCGCTCTCTTTGGGTATTTGCAATTGAGAGATTTTCCATGCCATTTATCAGTCATAATATCTAAGGCAGCAATTTTAGCACGGGTTCTCAAGCGCTTAGCTTTTTCTGCAGGTGATTCTAGTTTGTCTAATTCTTGAATTTATTGCAATTGGAATTCACTTAGATATTCCTTTGCCTATTTTTTACTGAGTAAGATGCTTTCTTGCTTTCATGTTTTGAGACAAGTTGTAGC
>NW_026351525.1:0-250 GCF_001194135.2 Octopus bimaculoides | reverse complement strand
ACTTTGGCATCGAAAGTTACACAAATAAAAGAACTGAACGCCATTGCATAATGCCAAGGTCTCCAAATTTTCCATCAAACTGTAGGACAAGATACTGCAATAGCCTGGGCTTCACATGTCCTCAGCTCTTCAATATGCTCCCGAAGGACCTGAGAGACCTGCATGTGGTGGATGTAGGTGTCTTCAAGATGAGACTCGATCTCTTCCTGTCAGGTGTCCCAGATGAACCAACTTCACGGCAGGAGGTGCA
>NW_026351524.1:0-239 GCF_001194135.2 Octopus bimaculoides | reverse complement strand
CTTCTGATTTAATTATTTTTATTTTGTCTGATGACTGCAGTTCTTCTTACAATGATTAACCCTTTCTTTTGTAATACTCTCTAAACAATCCTATTTTGTCTGTTTATCATGATGTTTGTATTCTCATCTCTTCTATATTATCTGTAGACATTGTTTTCCAACCTTGGAATTATCACTCAGTCAAGTGGCTTATCCTACAATCCTTCTTTTTGTTCTTTTTTTCTCCCTTTTTTTTTTTT
>NW_026351523.1:0-204 GCF_001194135.2 Octopus bimaculoides | reverse complement strand
TGGCGGCAGTAGTAGTAATTGCTGTAGGTCTAGTAGTAGTAGTAGTAGTAGTTGCTGCTGTTGTTGTTGTTGCTGTTGTTGTTCTAGTTGTTGCAGTAGTAGTAGTAGTAGTAGTAGTAGTAGTAGTAGAAGTTGCTGTTGTTGTTCTAGTTGTTGCAGCAGCAGCAGCAACAGCAGCAGCAGCAGCAGCAGTAGTAGTAGTAG
>NW_026351522.1:0-419 GCF_001194135.2 Octopus bimaculoides | reverse complement strand
TTATTTCTTAAGTTCGTTCGTTCGTTCGTTCCTACGTTCGCTCGTTCGTTCCTACGTTCGTTTTTTCATTCCTACGTTCGTTCTTTCCTTCCTACGTTCGTTCTTTCCTTCCTATGTTCGTACGTTCGTTCCTACGTTCGTTCTTTCCTTCCTACTTTCGTTCGTTCGTTCCTTTCGTTCCTACGTTCGTTCTTTCCTTCCAACGCTCTTTCCTTCGTACGTTCGTTCTTTCGTTTCTACGTTCCTTCCTACGTTGTTCTTTCCTTCCTACGTTCGTTCTTTCCTTTCTGCGTTCGTTCTTTCCTTCCTACGTTCATTCGTTCGTTCCTACAATCGTTCTTTCCTTCTTACGTTCGTTCTTTCCTTCCCACGTTCGTTCTTTCCGTCCTACTTTCGTTCTTTCATTCCTACGTTCGTTC
>NW_026351521.1:0-355 GCF_001194135.2 Octopus bimaculoides | reverse complement strand
ATATACACACATAAGTCATAGATACATACATACACACATATATATATATATACCCATATAGATGCACATAATACATATGTATATGTATGCATATATACACATAATACACTTTTTGTCCCTGTTGCTATTAATGTTTCTGTTATTATTGTTGTTATTTTTTGTTGGCCATCATTTCCAGATGTGAGAAACTTTCCCTCCTGAAGATAGCGTTACCATAGAAACAAAGCAATCACTTAACTGGCCAATCAGCTACACCCATCCAACCCTCATCTCCCTCTCCCTCCCTCTCTCCCTTTCTCTCTCCCTCTCTTTGAAAACACTATCCCAACCACTCAGTTTTTTTCATTATACACTT
>NW_026351520.1:0-307 GCF_001194135.2 Octopus bimaculoides | reverse complement strand
TTTTTTATTCCTCTGCTGTTCTATTTTCTTGACTCACTCCCCGGCAAGAGAGGCGTTGGGGGTTATTTTGTTGATTAAATTCTCCCAGAATAAAAGCAAATATGTCTTTTGCAAGACTCAGAGCTTGACCTGGTTTTTTCCCTTCACCATAATTTTTCAACTTCAATTTTAATTCGTTTCAATACCGATATCAGTAAATTCATTAGAGAATAAAACAAATGTAATGTTAGTAGTAGTGGTAGTAGTAGCAGTAGTAGCAGCAGCAGCAACAGTAGTGGTAGTAGTAGCAGTAGTAGTAGTAGTAGTA
>NW_026351519.1:0-373 GCF_001194135.2 Octopus bimaculoides | reverse complement strand
TCTATCTATCTATCTATCTATCTATCTATCTATCTATCTATCTATAGAGTTGGCTCCGTCGGTTTCGACGACGAGTGTTCCAGTTGATCTGATCAACGGAAGAGCCTGCTCGTGAAATTAAGGTGCAACTGGCTGAGCACTCTGTAGACACGCGTTACCTTATTGTAGTTCTCAGGGAGATTCAGCGTGAAACAAAATGTGACAAGGCTGGCCCTTTGAATTACAGGTGCAACTCATTTGTCAGGTGAGTAGAGTAGAGCAACGTGAAATTAAGTGTCTTGCTCAAAGACACAAGGCGTCGCCGGGGATCGAACCCAGGACACTACGACCGTGAGCCGAATACCTTAAACACGAAGCCACTCGCCATCACACA
>NW_026351518.1:0-216 GCF_001194135.2 Octopus bimaculoides | reverse complement strand
TTGTGTGTTTAGTTAGTTCTTGTTGTTGCTGTTGTGTTTTTCGGGCAGTCAGACGCTCCATTTTGAGGAGTGCCTCGCTGTCGCATAAGTAACAGCGAGGCAGCCTGCCCTCTACTACTATATGCAACTTTTGGTTTGTTGCCAAACGGATGTATGGTGGGAGTTCTTTGATTTCTTGTTCGTTTGTGTGGAACAAGATTTGTATGCTTTTTCTGG
>NW_026351517.1:0-247 GCF_001194135.2 Octopus bimaculoides | reverse complement strand
GTATGTATGTATGTGTGTATGTATGCATCTATCTATCTATCTATCTATCTGTCTGTAACTTAGCTGTTCGGCAAAAGAGACCGATAGAATAAGTACTAGGCTTACAAAGAATAAGTCCTGGGGTCGATTTGCCCGACTAAAGGCGGTACAGCAGCATGGCCGTAGTCAAGTAACTGAAACAAATAACAGAATAAAGAGTATATATATATATATATATATATACATATATGTATATACATATATATAT
>NW_026351516.1:0-329 GCF_001194135.2 Octopus bimaculoides | reverse complement strand
TATGTAGTAGTCCGTCACAAACATCATTGAATACAAAGAACTCAATATAGAAATCAGAGAACTATAGATATTTATTGAAGCCGAAAAGTTGGAATTACAATTCATTGTAATTTCTTCTATTGAATCATCAGATTGTAATGAGGAACTGTTGATATAATGCAGCGTATTTTAAGTTTGATAGATACATACACAAGTACGTACATATACACATGCAAATACATATGTGGGTTTTAATGTTACATTTGCACTTATATTCTTATATACACATTTACAAACAGCCACATAATATAAATATATAATGTGTATATATATGTATAAATATAAATATA
>NW_026351515.1:0-331 GCF_001194135.2 Octopus bimaculoides | reverse complement strand
ACGAACATCAACATTTTCATGAATCGCAAAAGACATGAGCACGACAAACAGAGCAAGCAGATAATACAAACAGACCCTGCATGTGGTGATTGGAGTCACCTGCTAGAAAGAGCAGCCAAATTTCGCTGAAACCAAATACCGCCATCTTAAAAAATGATAACAGTTGTTATATTTGATCATTTAGTAAAAAGTCCAAGATATCTATAACAAAAACAACAAAAAAAATTATGATTCTGGTCATAGCTAGAATATTTTCAATAATAGGTTTACTCAGTTAGGCATTGTTGGCACTCCATCGCTTACGACGTCGAGAGTTCCAGTTGATCCGATC
>NW_026351514.1:0-327 GCF_001194135.2 Octopus bimaculoides | reverse complement strand
ATGATGATGATGATGATGACGACGACGACGACGATGATGGTGATGATGATAGAAAATGTGTTACAGTTAAGACGTAGTGAGATGTATTGATCATATTCTGTCTACATAGTGTTCCAGTCGCACAGCTTACATTTAAAGTAGGCCAAAGACTTTATTCTTTATATGTTTATTGTTGAAATTCTTCTGAATGTTGTTGTTGTTGTTGTTGTTGTTATTGTTATTATCATAACCGTTGTTGTTGTTGTTTTTTGTTTTTGTTGTTGTTGTTGTTGTTGTTGTTGTTGTTGTTATTGTTAGCAGCAACAGTATTATTGCGCTTCTACTGTA
>NW_026351513.1:0-313 GCF_001194135.2 Octopus bimaculoides | reverse complement strand
TATATATATATATATATATATATACATATTTATACATATATATTACATATGCATGTATGTATGTGTGCGTGTGTGTGTCTGTATATCTAAATATCTATATATACAAATGTATATATGAATACACATGTCTATATATTGTGTGTGTATATAAATGTATATACATATATATGTAAATATATATATATGTGTGAACATATATATAAGTATACATGTACGAATGAACAAATATATGTTTATTAACACATATATACTTTTAGACATACACATACATACATACATACATACACACGTGTAATTATACACACACACACAC
>NW_026351512.1:0-550 GCF_001194135.2 Octopus bimaculoides | reverse complement strand
AAGCAACAATTTCATTCCCGAGCAACGCCGGGTGCCTCTGCTAGTGTATACATATAAAAGAAGGTCCAACTTACACTGAGTACAAATGATATAGAAAATTAAAGGGGCGGAAAAAAGGTATTACAAACTCACCAGCAGTTTCCGGGGGCTTGGCGATCCTTAATAATGTTTGTAAATTAATTCCATCAGAGAATGCAGTTGCATGGATGCATTTAACATAGGATGAGATGAGCCTCCATCTTCAGGGAAAAGATCTTACATTTGAGATCTTAAAGCAAAGAAGTTCAAAGACCTTTTTTCCATCCCTTTAATTTTCTGTATCAGTTGTACTCTGTTGAAGTTGGACCTGTTTATATGTATACATATATACATATTTTGTATTTCATCTATTCAATATACTTTATATATTGATTTGTCTAATTTGCTTATCTCCAAATTTACTTCTGTACCCACTCAAGTTTGAATGTTTTGAACACTACTAATGTGTATTCTATATGGACAATATCTGGATCTCATCTATGAACTATATATATATATATATATATATATA
>NW_026351511.1:0-228 GCF_001194135.2 Octopus bimaculoides | reverse complement strand
ATAATAAATGAGTATATGCATATATACGTACAGGTATGTGCATGTATATGCATATATATATATATATATGTATATATATTGATTTTAATAATATAGGGTAAAATCAGTAATAATTTTACCAGGTAGCTAGTACGTAAATAAAATTCTTTTAGGTAAATATTACAAATTATTCTATAATTATATACATAATTATAATTACCACAATAATAGGATAAACTCTTATATAAG
>NW_026351510.1:16932-17639 GCF_001194135.2 Octopus bimaculoides | reverse complement strand
GACTAAAGGCGGTGCTCCAGCATGGCCGCAGTCAAATGGCTGAAACATGTTACAGAGTGAAAGAGAGAGTCTTCCAGTTAAACCGTTTTGAATCTTCATCTTCAGGCCATCAACAGGATGGACAAGGAGCGACAGTTCAGTAGTAGTGGTGATGGTGATGGTAGTGGTGGTGGTGGTGGTGGTGGTGGTGGTGGTAGTAGCAGCAGCAGTAGCAATAGTCGCCGGTCTTTTCTGTTGTAACGTCTAAGTTTAGGTGTTTCATTTGGAGTCATGTTTGCGCATGTACCTGCGTTGTTGTTGATATTGCTGTTAACATTGCTGCTGTTGTAAGTCATGCACGATTAAACTTCAATATGTGTGTTGGTATCTTTTAAAATCATAAACACAGTTATGTATGTGTGTGTGTGCATGTGTGTGTATGTGTGCGTGCATGTGTGTGTCCGTGCATGTGTGTGTCCGAGGGTGATTCTTTGTAAGTGCGTCTGTGCGTGTGCTCAACCCCACGCAACCCCACCATCACCCCATCACATCCTATATCTGCCATTGCTTTGTCCCCCTCATCCTTCACTCTGGTGGCAAATAAAAGAAATTATTATTATTATTATTATTTATTCAAGCGGATGGACGTGTCTCCCGAAGCTCTGTAAGTTGTTGCCGTTTTTACCCGGAAATCTTTTGAAATCTGTTTTAAATTTTATATATTGTTG
>NW_026351510.1:7168-10449 GCF_001194135.2 Octopus bimaculoides | reverse complement strand
TATATATATATATATATATATATTTACATTTACATATGTATACATACATATACACACATCTATGAACCTCTATGTATTTATGTAGAGAGGTGGGGAGAAAGCGAAATATGTTTGTTTGTAGGAGCCTTTTCCTTTATATGGTTTCTCTTTTGAAGTTATTCTATTCATTTATTTATTTTTTGTTCTGCATACTTCTATTGTTATTTTCGCAGATGTTCTGCAAGTATACGCAGCCAGCTGGGATTTAATCGTATCAACGTTGTCCAATAGCTGATTTAATTGGTAGCTTATCTCGACTCGAATTCGTGATGAGAATTTCGACAATTCTGCAACAGTTTTCAAGGTCTCTTGGCTTTCATCTTCCTAATAGCGGTGTGTACCTAATCTCCAGATGCGTAATAGTCTTCTAGATATAATTTGTTCACTTATCCCCTTTACGACTTTTCAGGTTTGCTTAGAGCAATTGAATTACAAAGAAGACAAGGAAAAACATAAAAGCGTCGTTTTTCTTCGTCCTTGTATAGCACGTACATCTACTTGCTTCGACCAAAAGAGGAAATACATGAAACCCCGGGACATTTGCAGCTGAATCGTCATATTAAATGTACGGGAAAATGACCTTTAGTTTTTAATGATCGATATATAGAAAACGTCTGAAAAAAAATTAGGCTAATTAGTGAAGAAGGTAATTGAGAATACGTTCAGGCATTTAATGGTTCATATATTTAGTGTTGCGTCGTGTTCAAGCTGAATAAATAGATTTTCAGCTCTCTACTATTGAGTTAAGGAGCATCTGAACATGCATAATTCAATAGAAAGAGGGAGAGTGAGGAAGAGAAAAAGGTAAAAGAGTGTGTTCAGTAAATTACCCAAAAATCGTTACCATTGGCTTTTTGAGATGCCGTTATTGTTAATTTTCCTTTGTTAAAAAGTCCTTTTAAATGCATTATAAGCTAATCAGGTGCTCTCCCTATATACTGGGGTAGGCTTTCCAAAAGTGTGCAGTTACCTATTAGTTGTACTGCATCAATGCAATCAACCAGACTCTTGTTTCCGGTCAGTTCGCAAGCGTCTTTGATGACTTCTTACTCTCTCCTACTCCACATTTCATGTCAGGGTAGTCTTGCGCAGTGATACGTATTGCGTTGTATGTCTCAAGTATGATACCTTTTTGGACTTGAATCTCGACAATAGCTGTCTTTGGACTTTCAGCTTTTCTAGTGCTGCAGCGTTTGCTACACTGTCTTTGCAGCTTATCCTTCCCAATATGCAAATGAACCATAGCTCAACGATATCTATCTTCTTGTATTTCCTTTATATCATCCAACGTTTTGCACCGTAGAGCACAATTGGCATAATAAAACAGTTTATGTCAATGAAGAGGAGTACAGAAAATATATATATAAAAAGACGCAGCATAATAAATAGCACTTAATTATCTGCCGTAAGCAATTTATGAATGCTACAGACAATTTACTTTTATTGTACAACAAAGTTCAAAAGTTCCGTTACATTGGGTGTCCATTATTCTCCTTGCAGTGATTTCAGATGTTTACTTGCTCTGCTTCCCTTAATATCGTTTGTGATAAAATATTCCTGTGACCAACTGATATTTTAATAACCTCAAATACCCAAATATAGGCATAACGTCCCTCACAGTATAATATCTGTATTTTGTAATGTTTATAACCATAGGTTCGCTTTCCCGTCTCCTCCTTTCTTCACCTCTGTTGTTTCGAAAACCCAAGCCTGCATTAATAGCTGAACCCTGTTCTTTTCAAAACCATCGACCTTCTGGGATTTCCACCTTGCTCACATCTTTTCTTAAGTTGTTAAACTACATAAGTTATATAAAATAAAGTACGAATTTAAGTACAGAGGATTAAGTTGGTGAGCTGGCAGAATCGTTAACACACCGGCCAAAATACTTAGTGGCATTTCTACTTTTATTACGTTCTAAGTTTAAATGACGCCGTGGCCGACTCTTCCTATCATCCTTTTGGAGTCGATAAACAAGTACCTGCTGAAGACTGGGGTCGATGTAATCGACTTACAGCCTGCCTCGAAATTGCTAGCCTTGTGCCACGATTTGAAACGAATATAAGTACTGCAGTCGATGTCATCGACTGAACGTCTCCCTTCAAAATTGCTATATTGTACCTAATCAGGAAACAATTATATAGGTCAATGAGAGCAGCGAATTAACTGAATCATAAGGACGCCGGACAAAAAGCCTTTGTACAATTTGCATCCAGTGATCAAATCCTGCCACAGTAGCCTTTATGTTGCTTCGTAACGGATGATATAAAAAAAATTGAGTACTAAGCAAGCCCGGGAATCAGTATAATTCTGCCTTACGTTCCCATGAAATATCTGACATTTTGACTGTTAAAAATTATTATATATAAGCCGATAGGATGTAACGCATAGTAAAATTTAACTGTTATGTCTAGCAGGTTAGCAACCAGCTGGAAGTTACGCAAAGTCTTTGAAGTGGAGATTGATGTCAATGAGCACAGCACTTCTCTTCCAGGTAAGTGAAGATTAAACAATAAAGCAAATTTTATACATACATACATACATATATATATATATATATATTTATATTTATATTTATATTTATATATCGCATATAACTTTGTTTTGCAGATATTTGATAACAGTTATGAATAAAAGATCAATTTCTCACTCATTTTTCTTATAAACATTTTCCCCTGGAAATGACTTTGCCATTCATCCTTCTGGGTGGGATCTATATGTAACAGTAATGTAATACTCTTGAGGAATCACTTGAAGTAGAACGTTCAGCTCAAAAAAACTCCTTCACTTGGGCGTGTGCCTAGTCACATAAATATATAATATAAAAAGAAACGCTACACAATAGGTGCGGTCATGGTCGTATGTTTAAGAAGCTTGCATTTTGGCCACGCACTTTCGAGTTCACTCCCACTGCGCGACAGCTTCGACAACAATATATATTCTTTTACTTGTTTCAGTCATTGAACTACGGCCATGCTGGGACACCGGCTTCAAAGGTTTTAGTCGAAC
Organism: Octopus bimaculoides; assembly: GCF_001194135.2. Lineage (NCBI taxonomy): Eukaryota > Metazoa > Mollusca > Cephalopoda > Octopoda > Octopodidae > Octopus > Octopus bimaculoides. The sequence continues at coordinate 7,401 of NW_026351510.1, read as the reverse complement.
AAATCGAGCCCAGGACTTTTTTTATAAATAGCCTGGTATTTATTCTATCAGACTGTCTTTGCCCAACATATCAACACCGGTTGTTAAGCGATGGTGGGTGACAAACTTACACATAAAGAGACACGCACATGCACACACACACGCGCACGCACACACGCGCACGCACACACGCGCACGCACACACGCGCACGCACACACGCGCACACACACACACACATACATACACACACACA
>NW_026351510.1:4634-7158 GCF_001194135.2 Octopus bimaculoides | reverse complement strand
GCACACACGCGCACGCACACACGCGCACACACACACACACATACATACACACACACACACACACACACACACATATATGCATATATATATATATATATGATGGCTTCTTTCAGCTTCCGTCTACCACATCTACTAACAAATCTTTGGCCAGCCCGAGGTTATATTAAAGGACACTTGCCCAAGGTGCCACACAGTGGGACTGAGCCTCGGAACCATGTGGCTGAGGAGCATGATTCTTACAAAACAGCCACGCCTGTGCCTAGACAGACATACATACATACATACATACATACATACATGGGTTGGACAAAATAATGGAAAAACCTTAAAATTTCGAACAAATTTATATTAATATGAGGTAGGACCGCCTTTGGTAGTAATTACAGCTTGAATTCTACAAGGTATAGACTCATATAAAGTTTGAATTGTTTCCAAAGGAATTTTTGTCCATTTTTCAGCTAAAACATTCTCCAGTTCTTGTACTGATGATGGTGGAGGATATCGACTCCTTACTTGTTTTTCTAAAATGCACCATCAATGTTCAATAATATCGAGATCTGGGGACTGTGCTGGCCAGATAAGATGTTCAACTTCACTAGAATGTTCCTCGTGCCATTCAGTAACAATTTTGGCTGTGTGAATTGGTGCATTATCAGCCTGAAAGATTGCGTTTCCCTCTGGAAACAGTTGCGCAACCATAGGATGAATTTCATCAGATAAAATGCTTAGTCTTGACTAGTAATTCTGCTATGAAAGGAAACCATTGGGCCTGTGGATTTCCAAAATATAGTCTCCCAGATCATCACAGATCCTCCTCCATGTTTAACAGTTGGAAGAAGGCAGTGTGGGTCAAATGCTTCTTTTGGCTGTCAGAACACATACACTTGGCCGGTGGTCGGAAATAAGGTAAAAGATGACTCGTCCGAGAAAATAACATTCTTCCACTGCTCTAGGGACCAATTCTGTAGGTTTTTACTCCACTCTAAACGCTTTGCAACGTTTGTTTTTGAAAGTAGTGGTTTTCTAATTGGAGCCCTCCCGTGAAATACGGCTTTTTTGCAAATCCCGGCGAACAGTTTTTGTGGAAACTGAGTTCTTGAGGTTGTCATTAAGCTCTGAAGTAATTTTGGGAGCTGTACTTTTGTGATCCTTTCTAACAATTCGCGTAAGAGTCCGAAGGTCCGTATCTTAAAGTTTCGGTTTTCTTCCGGAGTTTTGTTTCGACGAGGAGGTTTTTCCCCCTTTCTCAAAGGCTGTCGTTACTTTCGAGACAGTACTTCCTGATACACGAAACATTTCGGCTGTTTTCATTACGCTAGCACCTGCCATAGAAGCACCAACAATTTGATCTCTTTGAAAATACGATAGATCTGTCATTTTAATGAATTTTGATTACCTTTTTCTGATGATATCTAAAAAAGAAACAGAAATTTTAGCAAAACATGTTATGCAATACTAATAATACATTTAAAAAAAAACACAAAAATAAACAAGGTTTTGGTGGTTTTATAGATATTTCGAAATCATAATGCTATGGTGCTAGGTATTTCTATTATTTTGTCCAACCCCTGTATGTATCTTATGACGTCAACAATATACTTAGTTGTGCGTGTGTGTGGGGGTTTGTACTTACATGTATGTGTTTCTGTGTTTTGCTTGTGCCCATCCAACAGTTATACAACCAGTATTGGTTTCTTTACGTCACTGTAAATTAGCGGTTCGGCAGAAAGATACCGACCGAATAAGCACCAAACTTCAAAATAAGTATCGAAGCCGAATATTTTCGACTAAACCCTTGAAGGTGGTGCCCCAGCATGGCCATAGTCCAATGATTGAAACAGTTGAATGATAAAACATCACACACACACACACACACACACACACACACACACACAATGGCTTATAAATTCATCTCAAAAAATTTAAGCGCGCAAATATAACAGAGATGAGACAAGAGCCTCGGACGTTTCTACGTACATATATAAGTTGAAGCATTCGTAGTAGATTTTAATATTGCTAAAATTTTTAGTTTAGAATTCAAAGTGAATCTCAAACCTTCATGTTTTTTTTGTTTTTTTGTAGGATAGTTAATTGGAAAGCAAAAGAAAACTAGAAAAGTAAGCAGTGAATTTGGGGAACTTGGCAAGGTTCATAAGAATTTGGCAAGGAAACTAACCGCGGTTGTTGTAAGTTCTTTAGATCTTGAACGAATACCTTGAATATACATTTAATCCAAGACCGCCGTGAGAGCGGTGTGTGTGTATGTGTGTGCGTGTGTGTGTAGTGTGTGTGTGTATAGTGTGTGTGTAGTGTTTGTGTGTATAGTGTGTGTGTAGTGTGTGTGTAGTGTGTGTGTAGTGTGTGAGTGTACTTCGGAGCGTATATGTGTGTAAATGTGTATATGTGTATTCATATATATATATATATATATATGTGAATAAATATAAGTATGTGTATATATATATATATATATATATATATATATATATGTATGTGAATAAATATAAGTATGCATATATATATA
>NW_026351510.1:0-4119 GCF_001194135.2 Octopus bimaculoides | reverse complement strand
ATATATATATATATATATATATATATATATATATATAAATACATATATGTATATATTTATATATCTGATATGATTTTTATATATGCATACACTCACTGATACGCGTACATCCAAAACTATACATGTATGCATACATTTTTTGAACTACATACTAGTAGCGTCTAAGAAAAAAACAAAACAAATGTAGTATGAAATTTTCAAAGAGAACGTATGTGTAGATTATGTTGAGTACTTAATATAGGTGTTTCCATAAAATCGACGATTACCGCCAGGAGAAAAACCATGTTAGATGAAGAATAGAGAAATTTCGAAAAAGAATTATTATTATAAGTTATATAGATGAATGAAAGTGGATGCAAACAATTGATAGTAGTTAGGATTTACATTGTGGTAGATTAGAGAAGGAAAAGAGTTTGCTCGTATAGGTTTTATCTAGCGAAGGATATTTGTTGATAAACGACTGAACTAAAATACTGATATAGTGGTAATTACTTTTTGAAGGACTTGCAAGTGTTTTGTAATCATTAGATGTTAGTATCAGTAAGGATATTGTGAGGATGATATATACACTGACTGAATTGCTTTGTAAGAAAATCATACACGAGACGAAGCAGCATGCGGGTTCTCGGTGGAGCTGGTAGAATATAAGCCGCCCGTGGCGTCCTTTGAGTTTGTCGAGCCCCAACCACACACATTCTTATACAACAAACCGACAAGTACCGTCGCCATAAAATCGTTGCCCCTCCCCTAAGCTACGCTATTACAAATTCTCTTACTGGCTCTGATTTGTGATGGATTGTTCATTAAGCAGAGGAAATAAAAGCTGTCATTATTAGCAGAGAACGAACCATCACCTGCGAAGGAATATGGTTTAGTAACCATATTCCATGTGTCGCTAATTGTTTCAGGTGCCTCTCTCTAGTTGCGAGCAGACAGAGACTGCTTGTCAAACATCCTACACTTTCACCTAGAAACACATCTAAGGTGAGACATCTGGAGGCAGAGAGGCCTGCATCAAAACACGGCTCGTGCTCATTTTCAGCTTGCTAAAAAGGTGGAATTTTGAATGCATTACTGATATAAAAGACGAGGGGAGTAATGAACAAGAAAAGAAGTAAAATATGAGCGCTGTATAATTTTAAGGAAATTTAAACGTAAATTACCCCTCTATACTTGCTGCATATCCAGTGTGTCTCCTTCGAAAAAAGATTCTTTGCATTCTAATTGGTATATTGTTCAGAGATTTGACGTAACTAATTGGGGAAACTCAAAGCAAAGATTTCACCTCTCCTGAAAACTGTATTAAAATACGTAATATATTTTGTATTGAGTTCTATCTTTTATTACTTTGCACACACACACACACACACACACACACACACACACCCAAACATACCTATGCATAACTATATATATATGAATGAGAAGGTGCGCGGCTGAAAGGTTAGGGCATTCGGCTCATGGTCGTAAGGTCGTGAGTTCAATACCTGGCCGCACGTTGTGTTCTTGAACACACTCAGCTTGCAAAAATGAGTAATACCTCTATATTAAAGGGCCAGCATTGTCACACTCTGTGTCACGCTGAATCTCCCTGAGAACTACGATAAGGGTACACGTGTTTGCGGAGTGCTAAGCCACTTGCACATTAATATCACGAGCAGACTGTTCCATTGATCGGTGTGCCAATATATATGAATTTATTCGTATGAGAAAGAGAGAGAGATGTGTGTGTATATATATATATATGTGTGTGTCTGTGTATACACACACACACACACACACACACTTATATACAAATACCTATCTTAATGTCAAACTTCATATGGATGTTGTATCAGAACGCCAAATATATATATATCTACCTTGAAACCACCTCTTCTATGGATGGATGGTGCATAAAAGCACGCATTTATTTCACTGGCAGACGAAAATCTTCTGCTACGGGCGTCGAAATTGCCAGATCACGTGATGTCAGCGTGCCCCGACTCTTCAGTGGCAGACATCCGCTGCCGCATACCAGCCAAATATCATTGCTGAGGGTATATATATAATTCCATCGACTTTTCAGGCACTGATGCCGCAAATAGCCAGCAGGTTTATTACAAAATTATTATTACTGACAGAAGTAGTATCAATACCAAAAGGCAATCTTAACATAGATATCATGTTAGAACACCGAATACTGCAGAATGTACCCTGAGAAAACCTTTCATAATTACACAGTATTCAGCGTTCCAATATAACATCCACGTTAAGTTGGATATAAAGATTACCTTTTGGTATTTACACTGCCTCTGTCAGTAATAATTATTTACACATTGGTATGTGTATGTATACCTATAGCTATATAAATGTATGTATGCATGTGTTTGTAAGTATGTATGTATATAAAAAAGAACAAAATAATAATAATAAATTGCAAAGGAGCTCCTGACACATTTTCTTATCACCTCTGCCATTCATGTAACACTTAACAACACTTAAAAATGAAGTTTTCTTAGATACATATTCTTTTAAATGTCCTCTTTGCTTGGGAGTTTATTTATATCGTCCCTTCAGATATTCATGTCGCCGTCTTCTGTTGCTTTCGATTTTAGTTGATGTTGCTGTAGCTGCTTTTGCTGCTGCTGCTGTTGCTGCTCTTGTTCTTGTTCTTGTTGTTGTTTACGCTATGTCAGTCATCATCGAACAGACATACGATGAAAGGTTTTCACCGCTTTACCGCCTCGTCTTTGTGTAAATCTAATGTGGCATTTATCTAATACACTCCACCTTATTTCAAACAGTACGGTACTGTTTTATCATGAATTAGCTGCTATTTCTGGAAACTTAACAGACCGCGTGCAATAAACTTCAATTTCATTGGGTCGAGACTTTTTTCCTTTGAAGTCAGAAAGAATACGGATTGGAAGGATCTGTCTGCTATAATTAGCGATTTGCAGGGTTTTCGGGCTAAACTTGAAAGTCTGAATTAAAGAAAACGAAAACAAAATAACCCATCCAAAAATAAAGTATTTTAAAAAATCAAAATATATATCAAGTAAACCATGGCTGATTGGAAACAGTTTACTCAGAGTAGCTGCCCTAATCTTTCACCATAGCCTCAAAATGGTTCAGAAACCTAGTGTATGAATTTCCTGTTACGTTTCTGGGAAAATCCTTGAACACCTCCTCGATCTTGGCTACCAGCTCGGCCTTGGTGTTGCTGGTAGAGAGATTGGTGTCTTTCGCAGCTACGCTCTACATATAGTATACCATACGATTACAATCGAGGGAATTAGAAGGCCAGACACTGGGACAGGGGAAATCGTACACATTTTCAGATAACCACTTCTGACTCTTTCCTAAGGTATGGCAAGGGGCCGAACCCTACCTCCACACATATAGCCTGCGGACACATATAGCCTGCGGACAACAATCTTTCCAGCCAAGGTTAGATCACATTCTGCACCAGATTCACACAGCCATTTGAAATGAGCTTAAGGTCTCGTTCAAAGATTTGGGGAAGCATAACGTCTCCCTTATTGCAGATACGTCCAAAGACCATTGCAGTTTGGTAGGGATTTGGTTTTCATGATATCCGTGTCACGTCTTACAGCCTTTACAAGGTCCAGAGTGCATTGAGGAACAGTCAATATGTCGGCATTTTTAGACCTGGCGTGAATCAACATGATGCAGGCAACTCTTTTCCAATATTCACATGGCTTCCAATTCGTTGTATCAGCTGACTTTTCTGAGGTACAGCTTTAGTCTCAATGCTCTCCAATACTGTTGATTGTTCACCATTACACCAAGCTGTTCCTGAAAAAAAAAGGACACCAAACCAAACGTCAAAATTTAGGCCGAAAAATCTGTATATGGGAAGGGTAAAGCTGCACTTGCAGAATTGTGCTGTGTAACGTAGTTACCATTCCCCAGTAATCAATTTCGCTTAAGTCTTAATTTTTACCTTTCTTCGCGGCACATCATATACGCACTCACTATCTTCCGCTATGGCTTCCTGAAGTAAATATGTTGTAAATACACGGTCTTCGGTAAATTTATAGATTGTATTTCATATCTTAAAATAACATATTTTCCCACTCACCCCCCTCTCTCTCTCTCTCTCTCTCTCTCTCT
>NW_026351509.1:0-397 GCF_001194135.2 Octopus bimaculoides | reverse complement strand
AGTTGCTCCCGCGAACCAAAATAAAATTTGGGATTTGCGAAGGGTCAAAGTTGGTAACAAAATCAGGACATTGGAGACATACAAATAGACTGTATCCCATCCAACAGTTGTTCCTGCTTCCAATGTTATATGGTATTGCCATTGATGTCTTTTAAATAATATTCATTGTATTCGGTAATAGATCCAATCTGGAACATGGAGTTCATCAAATTGAAGAAAAATACATACATTAAAGAAAAGAAAAGAAGAAAAGCCCTTTTCTTTTATGTATGTATTTTTCTTCAGTTTGATCAAGCTCCATGTTCAACATCGGATTTCTTACCAAATATGATGAATATTATTTTTAAAATATCAATGGCAATACCATATAACATTGGAAGCAGAAACAGCTGTTAGA
>NW_026351507.1:0-462 GCF_001194135.2 Octopus bimaculoides | reverse complement strand
TTATTTATTCCCTCCCCTCAAAATTGCTGGCCTTGTAACCAATTTGAAAGCCTCTCAGAAAACATAGAAAAGACGTCTACTTTCTCTCAAAGAAAACTTAAAACTTACATCGCAACAACGTGCCCCGGAGTCAACAATCGGATTTAGGGTTTCTCTTTAACAAAGAAACCACTTTGTTCTTTCTCTTGCAATGTAGTTACGAGAGTCCGAGGGGATGGTCACGTCTTCTTCATTTCCACGAAGCTAAATCAACCTGTTACTTAATGTTGCATCTTCTTGCCCAGATTCATGGGAAGACGCAAAGAAAGGTTGCATAAATATTTTTGCAGCGAAAGTAAGTAGTAGACTGAGAGGTCACGGACGGAATGTCAGAAATTTCATTGAGAATAAAGAAGCACAATGATGGAGCAATCACCATATTCATCTACGCACGAGCATACACAGACACACACATACACACAT
>NW_026351506.1:0-242 GCF_001194135.2 Octopus bimaculoides | reverse complement strand
CCCATGCTAGCATGGAAAGCGGACGTTAAACGATGATGATGATGAAGAAAAATACAGAAACTAAATCTTATATGTATAATGTTGATGTGTTTCTGTGTATGTTTTTGCCACAGGTCACATACGTGTGGTTGTGTGTGTTCTTACGTTTCTATGTTATGAAATATATGTTAGAAGGAGAGGGATACAAGAAATCTATTAAATGGGAGAGAGGAAGAAGAAAGAAGACTTTGTATGTATCACTT
>NW_026351505.1:0-475 GCF_001194135.2 Octopus bimaculoides | reverse complement strand
TATATATTATCACTGACCAGTTCCCAGCTCCCACACCATCATCCACACACCCACACATTACAGATGCACACACTTACACATACTCACATCCACACATCAAAGTCACCAGCCCCTATCCACACGCACACACACACATGCATATGCATCTTCGTTTTGAGATCACCAGTACTTTATTATCTCCCCTCCTTCCCAGATCTCCTGTCTAACTCCCTTTGTCCAACCAGTCGCTATGATTGACCGCTAACTCCAAAAGTTTTTTATTCTCTTTGCTTTTTTATTTTCTCTTGTTTATTTCCTCATGTTCCTTTCTGTTGAAGAGCGTAGGCTCAAAGCATAAAAGACTTTCCCGTCTTCCCGAGCATCAAACTAATACATCCACTTGTTGTTTATACACCTGTCTTTGTCTTTTTTCTGTAAATTTCAACTATATATATATATATCTATATATATAAAAATGAGAATGTGTCTGTCTGTC
>NW_026351504.1:1847-2052 GCF_001194135.2 Octopus bimaculoides | reverse complement strand
ATAAGCACCTTTAATGCAAGGCCCTTCAAACTAGTGGCAAGCCGAACCGCTTTCTGCCTGTCGTCTCACTCATTATGGTCAGCCAGTATCTCAAACTAGACTCGGTAGGCCTTTCAAGACATTTTCCATCAAATTCCTGTGGCTTCTTCCTAATGGGGATTCCACGGTCACCTTGAACTTCACGGGATCCGGGCCTAAACATTGG
>NW_026351504.1:298-433 GCF_001194135.2 Octopus bimaculoides | reverse complement strand
TTGATTTCCTTCTTGCTCCGTCTTTCTCTCCTCTCTTCTCTTGTCTTCCTTTCCTTCTTTCTCTCTCGCCTTGTCTCCGTCTCTGCCATCTCATTATATATTCTCTTCACTGCCGATTTTGCTTTTCCTCTCATC
>NW_026351504.1:0-120 GCF_001194135.2 Octopus bimaculoides | reverse complement strand
CAAATAGAATTGCGAGATAGATAGTTAGGTAGATAGATAGGTTGAGAGAGGGAGTAAGTACCCGTCCCCTTCAATTTTGACTTCCTTTCATTTATTTAGACATTGACTATTCTATTGAAA
>NW_026351503.1:0-277 GCF_001194135.2 Octopus bimaculoides | reverse complement strand
ATTTATATGTGTGTGTATATGCGTGCATGATGTGTGTATGTGTGTGTACGCGAGTATTTACACATGTAAGTACTTATGTCTGCTCTTGATATTTCAGCTTAATTTGCACGAACCCTTTAAGGCAGTGATGATGTGGAGATAATTTGCGTGACACCTGCTGATATCTGGTAAAGATCAACGAAAATGACCAGACGTTGAAATATTATCCGGACAATTTGAACAATTTGCACAGTTTTACACTTTTCTTTTTCTTATCGTAATATATATGTATATGTAT
>NW_026351502.1:0-255 GCF_001194135.2 Octopus bimaculoides | reverse complement strand
ATGTATGTATGTATGTATGTACGTATGTATGTATATAAACACTGAAAATGTGCAGAGAACAGCTTCTGTCACATTCCAGTATCAAGTAGTTGATAACCTACGTTACCGAGGGAACTAAGTCAGTAGCGGGGGTGAATGCTCTGAAAATGTAGCTGCTAGAATAAGACTAGCCTAGGCAAAGTTCAGAGAACTCTTTTGACAAGCAGCCTCTCGCTCAGAGTAAAAGGTAGACTGTATGACACATGTGTATGAACA
>NW_026351501.1:4042-4716 GCF_001194135.2 Octopus bimaculoides | reverse complement strand
CACAAAATGTAAACAACAAAAAATACGAAGTATGAAGACGTGGAATATGAACTTTTTTAGATAGATAGAAAGAGAGACAGACAGACAGACAGATAAACAGACAGACAGACAGACAGATAGATAGATAGATAGATAGACAGACAGACAGACAGACAAACAGATAAACAGACAGACAGATAGATAGAAAGGCAGACAGACAGAAAGGCAGACAGGCAAACAGACAGACAGATAGAAAGGCAGAGAGAAAGACAGACAGACAGACAGACACAGATAGAGACAGACATTGAAAGCTAGACAAGTACATAGAAAGATAGACAGGTATGTCAAGCAGATATGTAAATAAACACAATAGATAAATAACTAAAATAGGCAAGCAGATAGTTACGTAGGTAGATAGACAGGTATAGATAGACACTTAGATTTTTTCCACTTAATTAAAGACATTTACCTATTTACCAAACAACTATTTCTATAAACCTGCCTACACTCTGGAATCTATTCACAATAATTACATATTCTCATGTTTTTCTCGTTTATTTTGTATTTGTTCTAAATCTGTTGGTTTTCTTGCCTTTCCTTTCAAATTCAAGGTTTTTTTCCTAAAAATAAACAACAAATGGTTGTTTTTTTTTGGGGGGGGGGGGTTCTTTTTTGCTTTTTAAAAAAAAAAAAAA
>NW_026351501.1:0-2137 GCF_001194135.2 Octopus bimaculoides | reverse complement strand
GAGAGAAGGAGAGAGAAAGAGAGAGAAAGAGAGAAGGAGAGAGAGAAAGAGAGAGAAGGAGAGAGAAAGAGAGAGAAGGAGAGAGAAAGAGAGAGAAGGAGAGAGAAAGAGAAAGAAGGAGAGAGAAGGAGAGAGAAAGAGAGAGAAGGAGAGAGAAGGAGAGAGAAAGAGAGAGAAGGAGAGAGAGAAACAGAGAGAGGAGAGAGAAGGAGAGAGAAAGAGAGAGAAGGAGAGAGAAGGAGAGAGAAGGAGAGAGAAGGAGAGAGAAGGAGAGAGAAGGAGAGAGAAGGAGAGAGAAAGAGAGAGAAGGAGAGAGAAAGAGAGAGAGAAAGAGAGAGAAGGAGAGAGAAAGAGAGAGAAGGAGAGAGAAAGAGAGAGAAGGAGAGAGAAGGAGAGAGAAGGAGAGAGAAAGAGAGAGGAGAGAGAGGAGAGAGAAAGAGAGAGGAGAGAGAAGGAGAGAGGAGAGAGAAGGAGAGAGAGAAAGAGAGAGAAGGAGAGAGAAAGAGAGAGAAGGAGAGAGAAAGAGAAAGAAGGAGAGAGAAAGAGAGAGAAGGAGAGAGAAGGAGAGAGAAGGAGAGAGAAAGAGAGAGAAAGAGAGAGAAAGAGAGAGAAAGAGAGAAGGAGAGAGAAAGAGAGAGAAGGAGAGAGAAAGAGAGAGTGTGTGAATAAGAGATAATGAGAAAAGGAAGAAAAGAAAGCAGGAAAGTTTGATAAAGAGAAAGAGAAAAAAAACAACAAATAATCTTTTCTACTAAAGGCACAAGGCCTGAAATTTGGAGGAAGGAGCTAAATAGTAATAATAATAATAATAATAAAAATAATAATTGTAATAATAATAATAATAATAATAATAATAATAATAATAATAATTGTAATAATGATATGATAATAACCAAAGAATGACAAAATATCCAGAAGAAATGTGATTATAATCATGAAAGAATTTTAAACACCTGTATCCATACAAACAAAGCGATAACTCAAATGACAGTCATTTGAGGTGAGTAGAACAGGAAGTTTTTAAGCCCACACGACAAACTAACGAGGGGGCTTTGTATGAGTCTAGTAAGGGCACTCTATATGGACTGCAAGACATAGCAACCTAATCTCCCCTCAAATCCTAGCTTCTCTAACATTATCATTTTAATGTCCACTTTCCCATGCCTGCATGGGTCAGATGGAATTTGGTGTTGGTGGTGGTGATGGGTGGGGGCAGATTTTATATGGCTGGATGCCCTTCCTGTCACCAACATTCACCCGTTTCCAAATCTCTTTATCTTTCATCTTTTATTTGTTCCAGCCATTAGATTGTGGCCATGCTGGAGCACCACCTTAAAGAATTTTTCATCAAATGACTCAACCCCAGTACAAATCTTTTAAGACTGGTTCTTATTTTATCGGTCACTTTTGCTGAACCGCTAAGTTACAAGAATGTAAACACACCAACATCAGTTGTCGAGCAGTGATGAGGCACAAACACAGACCCAAAGACACATACACATACACATATATGATGGGCTTCTTTCAGTTTCCATCTACTAAATCTATTCACAAAGCTTTGGTCGGCCTCAGGCTAGAGTAGAGAACACTTGCCCATGGTGCCACACAGTGGGACTGAACCCAGAACCATGAGGCTGGGAAGCAAACTTCTTACCCCATAGCTATGCCTGTCATTAAAAAAATTTAAGCTACATTAGATAATCTAGTCCTAGATAACCTGTGTCTGAAAGTCAACAAAACCATCAATGAGTCATAACCAGGGGTCTCCAAGAGAATTTAAGGTCTTGAAATAGTGGTAAAGGGGTTGCTCTATCTCAGAATTTAAGGGTGTTGAGCTTGGTTTTTTTTTTAGAAAGGGCCTTGGCAGATAGTCATGCCGACCCTCCACCCTTGATCCTCCAGATTAATGTACTGACTGAACCCACCCTCTTCTCATGGGACATGGGTCCAGCTGGAAGATGCCATATTAAAGCTCATTATCATGAACATCATCATCACCATCGTCTTCATCATTATCACCATCATTCCTACCATCACCATCATTGTCATCATTATCATCATCACCACTGCCACTATTAAAATCATCATCATCATCACCATTAACATCATCACCACCACCACCACCATTAACATCATC
>NW_026351500.1:0-2623 GCF_001194135.2 Octopus bimaculoides | reverse complement strand
ATATATATATGTATGTATATATATATATATCTATATATCTATATCTATATGCGTGTGTGCGTGTGTTTGTGTGCGCGCGTATGTATGTGTGTGCGCGCGCGTGTGTATATGTGCGTGCGTGCGTGTGTGTTTTGATTAAATCGGAAACATGCTGCGATTCAAAAGGCTTTAGCATCAAAATAATCATACTATATGCCATGTATTGAGTACTTTTCATCATTTGTAAACGCAGACTTAGACCCATCTTTCACTCGTCTCTTACGTATGCACACACACACACCAAAACACAGAAGCACCCCCCCCCCCAAAATATAGAGACAAATACACACGTAATGATGCCATAATGTCTAATTAAACATTATATACTTATTTCTTTACTGTTTTCATACAATTTTTAGGTAAAGTCGATACATGGAAAAAATGGTTGACTGTTGAGCAAAGTGAGATAATGGATGCCAGGATCCAGTCAGAATTCACCGAACAAGGAATCACATTTAATTTTTAAAATGTTTATTGAAGTTGTACGTCTAAACTGAAGTTGTACGTCTAACAGTGTTTGATGTTGAATATTTTAAACATACATGAACCGTAATCAAATGCATGCATACCAAAAAAGTATGGCTATTTGTCAGTTTCATAATACGGAATGTCCGTGTGAACGACGTTTCCAGCTTCAAAAGCATTTTTTCTTTACAAATTTCCCTTTTGTTCTAACATAACCCAATAAACTTGAATAAAACTAGTGAAGTGTGTGGATTTTCTTTATCAAAACACCGTTCAACTTTCCTTTATCATTTACTATGAATAAAACTTTATGAAATGTTTTCCACATGTGCTATTTTTTAATATAAATAAATATTATATAAAGCAGACAAATTATATGAAATTATTCCGTAAACTTCACACAAAATATGACTAAACTGAATGAAACTTAATATCTCCTCCTCCTCCTGCTCCTCCTGTTTCCTCCCCTTGCTCCTCTCCTGCTCCACCTCAGCTCCTCCCCTGCTGCCCCTCTGCTCCTCCCCTGCTGCGCCTCCTCTTGCTCCTCTCCTGCTCCCCCTGCTCCTCCTCCTGCTCCTCCAGCTTCTACTGCGCCTCCTCTTGCTTCTCCTGCACCTCTTGCACCTGCTCCTGCACCTCTTGCCCCTGCTCCTGCGCCTCTAGCACCTGCGCCTCTAGCACCTGCGCCTCTAGCACCTGCGCCTCTAGCACCTGCGCCTCTAGCACCTGCGCCTGCTGCCTCTTCTTCTTCTTCTTCTTCTTCTTCTTCTTCTTCTTCTTCTTCTTCTTCTTCTTCTTCTTCTTCTTCTTCTTCTTCTTCTTCTTCTTCTCTTTCTTCGGTCGATGTAATCGAGATGGCGAGGTCAACATGAATCCGGGCAACTATTTTGTTACGTACAGTATTTACAAACATTGTCTTGGTGCCTTCGGAATACTGATATGAGTTTGCTGAAGTAGACATAGATAGAAGAAATGGCAACACTGCGTGAATGGTAAGAAGACTTGTACATACCTACTGAGAAGAAAGCATTATCAACTGATCGTTTCTATGATATAAAATTTCCTCAACGAATGTAAAGTGTCTCCTTGAGTGCCATCTGGACTTCTCTGAATGTTGGAACCGAAAGGTCGAATGGATGAAAGTAGCTCATCAAAATTAGGTTTTGAGTATGAACGTACGTATATATGAAATGATAACAGATTTGATGTCAAAATACACAGAATTACAGGAAGACTGTCTCCTTGGAAAATTCCCGCAGAAATATTTATGAGAAATGTAATACTCATTCTGCTTTCATTTCTAAGTGTGAGGATTGTTCTCAGGTTTTGTGAGTCTCTCAATAGAAGCAACTAAGGTAGTATGCACGGTTGTGAAGTGTAGAGACTTCAGCAACCATAAGTGGGGAAATGAGTCGAATGCTTTCCTATAATCAAGTAGCACTGTCAAAGGTTCTGTCTGGATACAGTCTAGAGGACCTGATGCTATTTGCTCATGTCCACATATACGGGAAACCCAGTCGGTAACTGTCTTACTGTTGGAAACGTCTGAGCAGGCTTGCAAGACTTTTGCTTTTCTTTCTCCTGTCATTAGCTAGCCGCTCAAAATCCAAATGGCAAGAGACTTCTGATCCACCAATATCAAAGAGTAGGGTATTTCAAGTAGAGCTTCCAGATGTTTTCCAGAGGCTCGAAGAAATCTGATTGCCCTGCCACTGTAGGCATAGACCACTATCAGATGAAAAGCATTTCTTACACTTCTGTTCACGTCTAAGGCAACCGAATTACTGTCTGTGTTCAGAAACATCGATGTGAAATTGATGTTTTGCGTTTTTTTTCCAGTTGCTTTCCTTTTCTTACCTCTGCCCCCAACTCCTTATCATGCGAGGTTGTACGGTCGGAAAACCCTAACTCGGACAGGAGCAGAGGCATGTATTCTTGTTTGTGTGTGTCTGAAATTGTGCATGTAGGAGGAGGATGGATAAAGGAAGTGATGGTGATTATTTTATTATACTCATTATTTTCCGTCACCTCAGTTGCTACTGCAGCAGACGAATTATATGTTGTTGTTGTTGGTGCTGCTGCTGCTGCTGCCGTTTTTATATATACCAAGAAAAGGAAG
>NW_026351499.1:0-500 GCF_001194135.2 Octopus bimaculoides | reverse complement strand
AACAATCTCCACCTTCTAAAGTGCCATCAGACATTGATTCTTGGACACATTTGTTAGGGATGATTCTGTCAGGGGACCCCTTGTTTCTCCTTATAAAGGACCCTTTCGTGTGCTCTCTCGCACACCCAAATTTTTTAAAATAGACGCCAATGGTCGTACAGAGACCGTCTGTCGACCATCTGAAGAAGTCGTATTTTGATAAAACTACATCTTCTTTTGACAATACTGACATACCCCCTTTTCAACCTTTGCATACACCTTTGTCAACACCATCACCAATGCATACACCTTTATCATCACCATCACCAACACATACACCTGTGAAAACTCCGCCTTCATCATTGAGAACTACCACAAGTGAACCCTATGTCACTAGGTCTGGCTGTACAGTGCACTGGCCAAAGAGACTCTCCAAGACAATTTATATTTGACTGCATTGTATATTATTGTATTTTTCAGCATTCCTTTTGTAAAAAAGGCTCAAACTGTGTTTTTCCCTA
>NW_026351498.1:0-209 GCF_001194135.2 Octopus bimaculoides | reverse complement strand
GGCGATGATGGTGGTGATGGGGCTCATTGTTTGTGGTGGCTATTTTTGATGTTGCTGTTGTTGTCGCCGTTGACCGTATTGTTATTTGAGATGCTGTTGATATTATTATCATCATCATTATTATTATCATTATTATTATTTTCATTATCATTATCATTGTCATTATTATTGTTGTTATTATTATTATTATTGTTATTATTATTATTATT
>NW_026351497.1:0-223 GCF_001194135.2 Octopus bimaculoides | reverse complement strand
TACTACTACTACTACTACTACAGCTGCTGCTGCTGCTGCTACTGCTGCTGATTATTCTGTGCATCTTTTGTTTATTTATAGATCTTCTGATGGGCTGCTCTGAAACGCAAGCAAGTCTGTTGTCTCTGTATGCGTGTGTATGTGTGTGTGTGCGTGTGAGTGCATTACATGTTGCTATTATTATTATTATTATTACTACTACTACTACTACTACTATTATTAT
>NW_026351496.1:0-219 GCF_001194135.2 Octopus bimaculoides | reverse complement strand
TAACGACTACTCCAACTGTTGTTCAAACTGGAATTTTGGTGGCACACCTGTAATTTGAGCACACAGAACGCATACCTATTAGTTTGAGTTATACTGACAAAGACTCCTCATATCCCATATATATATAGTGTAGGTAGCTAAGATGTGTCAGTGTCTCTCTCTCTCTCTCTCTTTTTCTTCCTTAACTGGTGCTGTTCGTGCTGCTCTTGATTACTATCT
>NW_026351495.1:0-510 GCF_001194135.2 Octopus bimaculoides | reverse complement strand
ATAGATAGATAGATAGATAGATAGATAGATAGATAGATAGATATCTGAGCGTGTGTGCGTGTGAGTATGTGTTCTACATTATGCATTGTGCTCTTATGTATTTGTGTAGGTATATCGATGTGTGTGTGCGTGTGAATGTTTGAAGCAGAACCATGCTGTTCCAACTTAATCTGTTTAAAATTCAAGACTTCATCGTGTGCTATTAGTGTTTGGTTGTCGAGTGTCTATTAGTGTGTGTGTTTGTGTGTGAGTGTTGGGTCTGCGTCTATCCGTATATACATGTATATAAGCTGTGCTTGTATTCATGTCTGTATGTGTTTATAAATATGTGTATGTAATTTACGTCTGTGGATATTGTTTGTGTATAAGTTATGATGTACGCATGCGTGTATATATATGTGTGTTTGTGTGTCTGCCTATATGTGTGTATGTGTGTATGTGTGTGTATATGTGACTGCGTCGATCTGTATGTGTAGGCATAATAGATGCTCCCGTATTAATGCATGCATG
>NW_026351494.1:0-251 GCF_001194135.2 Octopus bimaculoides | reverse complement strand
GTGAATAATGTCGATAATAAATGCTGAAGAATGACCAAATTCCAAAGAACGATATTTCAAAACCATATAAAAAGAACTTTTTTATTTCCGTCCAGAATATGATCCTGGAAGATTCACGCTTGAAAATCATGTTCGTAAATCATTTACATACGATCACTCGCTACTCAAAGAAATAACAATAATTTCAAATTTGTCACAAGGGCAGCTGTGGGGAAGGGATTAAGTCGATTACAATGACTCCAGTGCGTAAC
>NW_026351493.1:0-220 GCF_001194135.2 Octopus bimaculoides | reverse complement strand
TATGGTTTGCAATGCGCCGTTTCAGAAACTGTTCAGTTGATCCAATGTAAACATAATTATTCGTACCCTTAAAAATGAAGCTTTTTTATAAACTCCTTATTTGTATGAACCGAAGTGATTTGTAGGATTTTTATTTCTATTTCAATTCCTATTATATTATATTTATTCTAATATAATATGATGTTAATAAATTATATATTAAATATTTCAATTGCAAATC
>NW_026351492.1:0-451 GCF_001194135.2 Octopus bimaculoides | reverse complement strand
AATATGCTTTGAGCAGCAGTTGTTTTGTTTTTTTCTTGTTTTTGCAGCTTTAATAATTTCGTTATGTCGATGGTCCGTGGTTTCTGTAGAACCTGCAATGATCTGCAGTACAATATTTAGTTTTCTGTTCTTAGTAATTTATTGTGGTTGGAGTTACCAATGATGGATCTAATGGGTTGTTTGTACGCTATCGATGTTGATCCTTTCGGCTGACCAATGGTGGTAGCTGTAACTGCTTGTGTGTCATTTTGTTTTCTTTACCATGTTTTATGACAATTTGATGTTGTTAAGCGTGAACGTTGGTTATCGTTGTCGTTCCATGGTGTTGCTGGTAAACAAGAAGGCAATGGATTCATTAGTAAATGTTTCTGTCTGTTGTTGTTCAACTAGATTTCTGGACAATTTGTTGTTGGCACTCCGTCGCTTACGACGTTGAGGGTTCCTGTTGATC
>NW_026351491.1:0-422 GCF_001194135.2 Octopus bimaculoides | reverse complement strand
TATTATTATTATTATTATTATTATTATTATTATTATTAGTTGTTATTGTTGTAACGTAATCCGATAAAGGCTACAAGTTGGTGATTCTTCGACAGATGCGGTGTTAAGTTTTGGAACCAAGGTTCCGTTCTTTACAGATATCTTTCGATCGATTTTCATATCTTATCATTTATTCCGTTATGTATTCCAGCCAAGAGTCAGTGGCTGAAATAAATACATAACGGAATAAGTCAGTATGTTTGTTCTGGGTTTAATATTTCGAATATATTACCGAATGAGGAAGAACTGGTTTCGAGTCTAGAAACAAGACTACTTTGTTCGACTAAAAGCGGTGCTCCAGCATGGCTGCAGTCAAATGTCTGAAACAAATGAAAGATGAGGGCCTTACAATTGCCCATGGTTGCATGTGTTGTTCACACATA
>NW_026351490.1:0-441 GCF_001194135.2 Octopus bimaculoides | reverse complement strand
TATATAGATATATAGGTAGGTAGATAGATAGATAGATACATACATACATATACATATCCATTTAATGTATGTCCAGCATTATTAATGCATACATACAAACATTAACGCAATGACAAAACCGCATGCTCTTCTACACGCTCACATACATAAAGACTAAGATACATACACTCATAATACACACACATACATACATACATAGACTGAAATATATATAGTGATACACACGCATATTTTTTAACACCTACGTGCAAAGACACTTATATACGCGCACAGACACAAACACACGTATACACAAACATACCTAGAGTCATGCATACACTCCTACACATGTATATATGCTAACATATACACATATTCAATCACACATAGTATATTCATACAGATACATTTGTAAAAATGTATGCTCTCACTCTCCTTTTCGCTCTCTCTCTCTCTCTCTCT
>NW_026351489.1:0-234 GCF_001194135.2 Octopus bimaculoides | reverse complement strand
TTTGCAATTTCGGCTGGTTATACTCAAGATTGCTCCAATCTGGCCAGCCCAAGGAAAAACTAAGCTAAGAGCACTAGATTTTTTGGAAGAAAGCAGCGAATGCACACCAAAAAGAAGGACCGAAAATAAACGGAGAAAGGGTATACAACTGCAAATAACAGAATATTAACAACGGGTGTTTTTCGACAAACAGCGAATTAAATTAAGCTGCCGTGTGTGTAAGTGAAGCCTTAC
>NW_026351488.1:0-330 GCF_001194135.2 Octopus bimaculoides | reverse complement strand
TTAGGAAAGTTAGTTGTGTGTGTTAATATTAGGGAAATATTTTCACTTGATATCATCCATATTTATAGGATGTAGTTACATTTTGGTCTTTAGTGAAAGAAGCAGTTTCATTTGCCTCTTTCAGTACATAGTGATTTGGAGACAGACGATTACTGAATCTTATGTGGCAATGATTTCTTGTCAGTGATTAGTATCATCCATATTCATAAGTTAATGCCAAGTCGTTTTCTTTCGTCGGGTGAAGTTATTATCATTGTTGTAATTTCTTTCTTCTTATTGTTGTTGTTGCTTCTGTTATCCTCCTCCTCCTCCTCCTTCTCCTCCTCCTCC
>NW_026351487.1:0-236 GCF_001194135.2 Octopus bimaculoides | reverse complement strand
ATGTATGTATGTATGTATGTATGTATGTTATCAATCAGTTTCATTTCTATGTATGTATGTATGCATATCTCTTTTCTTTTTTAATTATCATAGATCTTCCACTTAAGAGGGATGTAGTTAACACCGAGAAATTCACATTTAAAACTTAAGAAAAGTCTTGTCTATTTTTACTGTTCCACTCAGATTGTGATGTACGAATTAGCCGGTCGATTTCTTTCTGAAAATCCCATGCATGT
>NW_026351486.1:0-202 GCF_001194135.2 Octopus bimaculoides | reverse complement strand
ATATATATGTATGTATATATATATGTATGTATATATATACACATATATATATGAATATATATACATATATATATATGTGTATATATATATACATAGATATACATACATATATATATATTTATATATATATGTTTCTCTATCTTTTCCATTTCTTTCCTTTCCTTTTTTCGTTTCTTCTTCTTCTTTTTCATTTCTTTTTCTT
>NW_026351485.1:0-546 GCF_001194135.2 Octopus bimaculoides | reverse complement strand
TAATGTGAAGAGTTACTATATACTTTTGAATATATATATCTAAGTATATAATTAATAAATTATATGGTAGCAAAAAAATTTTAGAAATTTTATTTACCACCGGTGGTCTAGCGAGAGTAAAAATCAGTCAATAGACTATGTATTATTCATTTAAAATACAGAGATGCCTATAATAGGACATCTGACCCGCTAGAAAGAGCAGCAAAAGACTACATACCACAAAAATAGGGATAATTTCGAAAGGGAATGAAAATTAAAACATTGACCAATCTATATTCTGTACCATGGTTTCAAGTCAATTTAGTAAGATAAAAAATATATCTTACAATGGTCGGACTATCATCGGCAGAATGACCAGACAACATATGCACACGAGTCAGGGAGCATGGGTTATGTTCATATGTTTAATTTTCCAAATTTACTGCGTATTTGCGGTTTACCTAATCGGCAGCAAATACAAAAAATGCCGATTTTCTTTCAGAAATTAGTCAAAAAATTTTTATTTTTCATTCCCTTTCGAAATTATCCCTATTTTTGTGGTATGTA
>NW_026351484.1:25364-26708 GCF_001194135.2 Octopus bimaculoides | reverse complement strand
ATATATATATATATATATACTTTTGTGGTTTTACTTCTTTCAGTCATAGAACTGCAAATCTATGCCCATACCTGGTATCTTCTAGAAGGGTTTAGTTGATTAACTTGACCACATATTTTTTTTAAAGTTTGATACTTACTGTATTAGTCTTCTTTTGCCAAATTTCTAAGTTACACGGATGTAGAGAAGCCAAACATCAGCCCGTTTGTGATAAACATAGAATAGTTTTTTTAACTATTCTATGTTTGATCATTTTGGAAGTAGCAGGTTATTGTAGCTAGTTAATATATCTGTCATAGGAAGATCATGAAAATTGGAAACATTAGAATAACAGATTAAATGCAATGTGGAATTTGGTTATTTAGTCTTCTTATGTTCTGAATTCAGATCCTGTGAAGCTTTATTCCTACCTACCATTCTTCTAAGATGGATAAAGCAAGTACCAATCAATAATGGATTGATTTATTTGACTCTACACTAAAAAAAACAAAAACAAAAACAAAACAAAGAAAAATAGCTTGGTCTTGTGCCTATGTTATAAACCTATAGATATCACATATGTATACTGAAATATCACCCCTGTAAATACCTTTATTACATTTTGTTCAGTTTTGTATGCCTTATTTTATAAATAAACTTTGTTGAAATAATAACTTAATATGTAATTATTCTCTCATGTGTCACTATCTTAGCCACCAGTTGGAATAAAGGTTTTAGAATAAATATGTATTTAAAACCAAGTTTTGTAGTACCTTGAAGTATCATGATTTGTTTCTGAACCAATATTTCTGTTTACCCATGTAATTTTGCTATGATATTGTACTGTATCCTCCAAAATTCTCCCTACAAGAAGGTTATGTGTTTATAAATATGCAAAATATGGTTAAGGAACTGACTTCTTTAGTTTTAAAAGTGTGTTTGGTGCAAATAGAAATATATATATATTTATATCAACACACACACACACTCTCACACATAAACACACATGCATGCATGCACGCACACACGCAGGCACACACACACACATGTATACATACATACATACATACATACATGCACATATGTATGTATGCATGTATCTATCTATCTATCTATCTATCTATCTATCTATCTATCTGAGCAAGTAGACAAACGAAAGAAGGGCACTCAACACATTTATTGGGAGCTACATGTATGGATCAAAATAATTTGATTCAAACTCCTTAGCACTGTCAGTTTCAAGTATGTCACTAGTCTTCGGCCGTTGGGGTCTAATAGCCAAAGACTAGCGACACACTTGAAACTCAGAGTACCAAGGAGTTTGAATCAAACAGTTTTGATCCTTATATATATATATATATATAT
>NW_026351484.1:18873-24474 GCF_001194135.2 Octopus bimaculoides | reverse complement strand
ATATGTACGTATGTATGTGTATATATATATATATGTATGTATGTATGTGTATATATATATATATGTATGTATGTATGTGTATATATATATATATATATATGTATGCATGTGTATATATATATATATATATATCTTCTGTAAATCATTTACCCGAAAGAGAAGAACCTGCCTCACTGGAAGTACCTTTTACTGTCGATTAGTTCAGTAACTGATATGCAGTAAAAGTCCTCATCTATAGTTTGTCTTTTACCAGCTCATAGGTAATGCCCTACATATCTCCCCGCTCTGATCTGTCGATTGTCATAAGAACTGATAATGCATTTTTACCACCCAACTCGTGCATGCCGTTACTTGACTCATTAGCAACTGTTCGTCATCAGGGGTTGGTGTGACTTGCCTAGGATGGCCTCTGTTTGGTAGTTGACCTACTTGAACGGGCCTAACAATGTCGAGAAGGGCTGGTTTCAATCTATCGATGAAAACCATTTTGTGTCATCTTCCAATCTGGAGTTGAAATGACTTCTGTCCTGGATTAATCACTTCATATGGTCTCATCATAGGGTGATTGAAGGGGTTTCATCGTGCATCGCAACAAGTGTAAACAAACTTCATCTTGTGGAGGCCATTTGGTACAGAGGACCAAGGTATACTGTGTGTTGACATGGAAGTAGGGCATAACTGACCCATGTTGTCTCTCAGTTGCTCCATATACCTTTTAGCATTCAGGTCTGACTTCGTGCTTGAAATAGATTCCCCCAGCACAGTAATCAGAGCACCGTACACCATTTCTGTTGAAGAAATGTCGAGGTCTTCCTTTAGAGCAGTGTGGATTTCCAGCATCACCCATGAAAATTGGTAGATCCAGTTAGGCCCGTTAAATCTGGTTATGAGGGATTCCTTTAATCCTTTCGCTACAGTATTTATTTTGAGATGCTCTGAGTTTCTTTCAATTACTTTAAATATAACAAAGAATTTAGTAAAATAACTTAGTTATCACAAAGCTAGTGTTAGGAACATAAATTGTTACTAAGGTTTTGTGGAAGATTTTAATTCAAAACTTATGATAACATGACATTTGTATTCAGAGTCAGAGCCGGTTTCAGCCGGGTTGGTAATGAAAGGGTTAAACAGTGGTGAAATCTCTCCACGAAGCTGTTGGCTTGGGGTGATGGGCTGTTGTGTGTTTCATACTGATGTTAAACAATTCACACATGTAATTCAATAACTTCAAGATAAATTGAGATCTGTGGTTGGATGAGATGCTATATGGGACACCGAAACGGGCGATCCAGTTTGCAATGAAGGTGCAGGTGATTTCCTGTGTTTTTGTGCTGCAGAGAAGTATGGCCTCAGGTTAACAAGTGAAGCAGTGCACTATGGTTAGTATGTGTGAGCAATCTAGTGAAGGTGGTAGGGGGCTAACGAGGTCAATGTTGATATGGCCGAAATAGGTCTGTTGGGGTTCATAGCTACCGTAAGGTGCTTTGGTGTGCTGACGGATTTTGGCTTGGCAGAGGATATGGATTTTGGTCCACTCTCCAATTTGCTTGGCCATACCATGCCAGAAAAATTTGTGCGATATCAGTTGGCACCTGATTCTGGTACCTGGGTGGGAAATTCCATGAATAACATCAAAAACTTTTGGCACTAGGCTGATGGGATGATTGGTCGTGGTTTCCCGGTGGATACATCATAAAATTGGGCTGTTCCATTATAGCCGAAGTGTATATCCTGCAAGGAAACGGAGGTGACGGCTGTGAAGTAGGCCCTGATGCCATTATCTATTTGTTGAGCAATGGCCATAGCCTCATAGTTAAGACTTTCCATTGTAGGTGTCAGTGTAAATAAGGCTTTAGAGAGTGCTTCAGCAAATGGGTTGTTTTTTTCCAGATAGGTGCTGAATATCTTTAGTGTACTCAGAAATGGCTGATAACTGTCGCTGCTAACGTGCATACCATGGCTCCAATAGTTTGCTCATAGTAAAGGTGAGTAGTTTGCGACCAGAGAACATCAGGAAAGTTTGACCTTCCAAAAAATGGTGAAAGTGTCGGACGATAAAATGCTTTTTGTTACGTCCTGTTTAAGAAATGTTTGGTACGGAAGCCGAACTGCGACGAAGACGAAATGATGTTTCTGGCACTAATGGACTTCAGCTACGTAAACTTAGTGACGTATGACGTAACGGTGTGCTTCGCCCAGAGCTCGAACTTCGACGAAGACGAAATGATGTTTCTGGTTCCGAAGAACTGCCTCTACGTAAACTAGGGCCTAATTCATCTCGTAATATGGCCACTGCCTTTGTGAACGTCTGATAACAGCAAATTCCGCCAGTTTTTTCAATTCTAGGTAGATATATTTTGTGGCTCGTCTTTGTGTCGGAACCGATCAGATATAATTATGATTTTTAGCATAACCACAAAACTGCAACTTAATGATGAAGAAATAGTTGATTAAAATCTACTTTAATATTCAATTAGGACTTATTTTACCAACCTCAATATGTTTGAACATAGAACGGAAATATACGTAACTGAATACAGCTAGACATTTTGTTCATTGTTTCACTAATTGTGCCATTGGCAGCTGTTGTATATATATTCATATTAACAGCAACAGTAAAATGGTAGCGATAATATCACTACTACAGCACGATGTCACATTCATTGATGATGTCATAGTTGCAAGTAGATTGTTATTATTAAATCATTTAGTTTCATTTCTCTACATTGAGGATAAACTTGAGGAGACCAGAATGAATACCACGGAGAATGAAATGTTTTCGAGTTGTAATGGAAACCTCTACTCACAACCTGAAGAAATGGCTGATCATCCAGATGTTCTAAATGAGGAATTACATAAAGCTACAGCACTAAATGAATGCAAGAATTTTACAGAAGATAATATTGGACATATTGATTCTCGAGATGACGATCGCGAAAATGCTACTGATAATCATATTGGTAATGTGAGGGAAATGATTCAAATAGATATTAAGGAAGGTCAAGACAATGACCAGTTAAACGATGATGGTGAAAATTACTCAGCAAAACATGACTATTCAAAAGATGAGAAAACTAAGAGATGTGTAAGTGAAGTAGCAGACGATAAAAACGTGTATGTAAACAACAGATTGGAATGTAAGACACTGAATGGAGAAAATGCTCTCAGCCCTGACAACCATCCAGTTAAATTGAGCAAGAGAAGTGCAGGATTAGATAAATCTTTACCAAAGAAAGACGGGGAAAGGTTTACAATGAACAAAAACTGGATAAACAAAGGAGGAAAAATACATTCGATATCAAAAATAAACCCACATCACATTAATACAGCTACGGAAATGATTCAAAATAGTAAGACAAATTTAACATGCTCGTTGCTTTATATTCCGAAATATTCAAGAAAGGAACAACTAGAAAATAATGATGAAATTTCGTCAACTAGAAGACCATTTGAGGAATGCCAAAATTTCACAACACACGAACCCCACCTCAGTATACCAAAACCATATCCTCACCGTATGTCGTCACGTGAATGCAGAATTTCGGGGGTAGACATGTCATATAACAGATCTGAAAGAAAAACAGCTTATCCTCCCAGAAGAATTTCTGAAAACAAAGTTTCAGCGCCCCTCAGGTGTCGGAGTGTTTCGTATTTAGAGAATAATAATAATTCATCAGACCCAAGACTCAAGAGTGTTCACCGTAATTCACGATATGTATCAAGATATCATCACAATGCAATGCCACCTCCCACATACGTAACTGCACTGAATGTTGATAGAGGACCTTCAAGATATGTATCAAACTATCGCACTAATGTAGAGCCATATATATCCAAGCAAGGCCGTTCACGATCACAGAAATATGATAAATTACAATATTTAGAGAAACTTGCGAAATTAGTGTCACCTCGCTCTAATCCAGACATACCCGAACAATATAGTTCACAATATGCACCAGAATATTATGTCGATATAAACCCATATCCACTTCGAGGTGCACGACGGACAGTAACTACGCCACGGAAACATTACTATCGTACACATACACCATCTAGTCGGTCACCACACCCATATCAAATTCCACGAGAACTACAACGTCCAGAATATCCACCTAGATCACGACGGACATCAACCACACCACGAAAATCACTGGAGAATCAACGTGTACTAGAAAATCAACTTAATGTAGAGTCAGAATATCCACGTCGAGTTTCACAGAAATTTGCTATATCACGTACATCATATGTACGAGAACCTTCCACCACTTCATATAAGCGTTTCTTCAAAAAGGCAGCGGGAAAATTACGAGATAAAATACGAGGTACATCATATCATCTTCGTAGCAGTTCTTTACCAAAGAGTACCGATCCCGCGGTTTTGCAAGCTTTTAGAAGGATAAATTAGACAGTAGTTTACGTAGCCAGGACTGAATACAAACCATGGAGAGCCCCGGCTAATTGAAATTCAGTGGGACCGTCAGGCACAAGAATTAGTTTTGGAAATTTAGCAAATATTTATTAAAACCTATCTATTGCATGTAATTGAATTTGACGAGTTAGTAGAGAAAATTTAAATAAATGACTGAAAATGTCTTTATATACACGAATTAAAATTCAAATTTTTTCTCACACATTTACTTGCAGTGTTTGATTTTTTTCTTCATTGTGAAAAATACACTGGAGGAGGGAAGAAGGGTACAGAATACGATAAAATGATAGAAAATTACGTAACAGAAAAATACTGTATATCATTTTAATGGTTGTTGTTGTTGCAAAGCCACGACGAAGGAATCTGTGAGTGGGTGGAGGGAAAACAAACATTTTTAAGGTATAAATTTAAATAAAATTTGTTAAAAAAAAATGAAAGGGAATATCCTCACTAAAACGGGGAAATTCCAACATATATGGGACAGCTATTCCGAAAGTCTGTTTTTTCCCTTTCAAGGGGTGAGGGGGTACAATGAGTAATAGTTACTGCATTTTTGACTTGAGGAAAAAAATAGTTTTATAAATGTTCACTACCTAACAAAAACTACATCAGCTAAGCAAATGATCTTTTCTAAATGCATTAAAATACTATAACATTCAGAACACTATTTCGGAAACCCATCTCCGCTCTCTTTGAGTATATAAAAGGCAAATTTAGATAGGGCAAAATGAGTAAGACAAGATGAGGTAAATTTGTTTTTAAATTTTCCAGAATAACATTTGAAAAGAAAACCTCATACTCATCAATTTCCACTCTTAGACACTAGAAAGATCAGAAATTCAACAAAAATTAAAAATCTTTAGGTCAAATGAAGGAGAATCATGGAAAAATGGCAGGATGTGAAATAACGAAACTCGACTAAATAAAAAATTGTGGTGTGTGCGTACGAGTAGATGTAATCGCCTTACCTCGGTTTTCCTTTCCTCGACTGCGAGTCTGTCTTGCGGTATCCAATCCTTGAAGCTTGCCCCGACCCTAAATACACCAGGAATAGCAGCTGCCTCTCCCAAACCTAGACCGTCGCTTAACACGTCTTGTCCTGACCACAACCCCATTCGAAAAGGGCACGAATCCCGATCGAGGCTCCCTCTGCCCTTTTTTCCCTTCCGGTC
>NW_026351484.1:17883-18610 GCF_001194135.2 Octopus bimaculoides | reverse complement strand
ATTGACCGCTGTCACTGTTCCCCTGCCCCATTGTGATGTGCAGCGTGCCTTCGGCGGCTTGACCCAAACTTCCTCCCCTACTTTCACGCCGGCGGGTCCCTTCTCTTCCTTGCAGAACTCCGGCGTCTTACTGGGATGCCTCCATTCATATTTGAACACCGCTCTGTGCGGCATAGACTCTTCCGCTTGTCCGGATCGGGGAGAGATGTACCAGTAGACCACTTCCAGGAGCGAAATGTGCCCCCTTTCAGCCATGGCCTTGATCGTCCGATGGTGCCTCTCAACGATTCCGTTGCCACTCGGCCTATGCGCCGCTCTAAATAATCGTCGCACCTTCCACCGGTCAAGCATCTCTCCCAACGCTTCCGAACGAAACGCCGCCCCGTTGTTCATTAGCAGTTCTTCCACAGGACCCCTCTCCAAGAATATCTCGTTCAGAATGCGGGGAATCTCATCGGCAATGCCTGTCCTCAGCTCCCGCCAAATGGCCGGCCGGCCCGGCCCGCAGTCGACCATGCTGAGATACATTTCCTGACGGTAGTGCGTCACAGCCACAGCCAGTCTCCTCCAGTTGCACTCTACTGAGAGGTTCCCCTGCTCATGCCCACCCGGGGCGGGGTCAATGGACTGGCATCTGTCACATTTCGCGACCACTTTCTTAACGTTTCTCCTAGTGACGTCAGCATCAACCATTTTCGCCAGATACAGGGTCCTATCCACCCCCAAG
>NW_026351484.1:16591-17142 GCF_001194135.2 Octopus bimaculoides | reverse complement strand
CAGGTGTCTAACTACCTCGGTGGCTGGCACTACAGTCTCGTCAACCAAAATGTCGTCGATGTAGGAACTGGTGGCCTTCCTTATCCTCTCCTCTTTCCCTAGGACGGACTTGAGCACCATCGCCATAATTTTCGGAGCGGAATTCAACCCGAAACCCAGCCTGGTTAAACAGTACGTCCGGCCATTGTACCGCACCAGCTGGTATCGCCACAGCTTGTCACTCACACGGAGCTGCAAATATGCCGACTTCAAGTCGACGATCGTCGCTGCCTTGGTCGACTGTCTCCACACACGTAACGTCTCACCGCAAACGTCTGTTGCCTCGCCTCCCGTGTAGCACGATATATGGTAACGCTATCTCCAGACTGGAGCTGCCCCTGCAACGGATCTCTCTACCGTCGACCGCCCGGACGCTACTCGTCGCATCCCATTTCTTCGCCACCCTTGGCGTCACGAGGGTAGTCGTGCAACCCGTGTCCACGAGGGCCTTGAACTTCTTCCCCTCGATCTCGACTTCGACCACGGGCAGCGCCTCCACAAGCGCCTCTACT
>NW_026351484.1:11859-13423 GCF_001194135.2 Octopus bimaculoides | reverse complement strand
CCCGCCAATATCACCGGATACCTGGCCCCGGCCATTATTAAAAAATCAGGAACTACCAGGTCGCCGACTGATTGGGTCCATAGGGTCAAAACTGCTTTTGACCCTACTCAATCAGTCGCGGCCTCAACCCTGACACTGAGGAGCTTGGATCCACTCCCGCCCAGACCTCGACGGATAGTCTGTTCGATCCACTCCGACTGAACTCAGGGTGGTAACCCGCAGATCCAAGCCCTCGTTACTTTCTTTTCACAATATGTGGGGAGGAACAATATAGATTCCCCCTCTCGGGGTTGGCTTACTGCAATGCAAGCTTCCTTAGGGGTGTCAAATAGCAACCACACCGTTGCATATTTGATACCCCTGAACACAAAGTAATTCTTAGCTGGCAGGCATTTTGCCAGCTCTTTTGTAATAATATCCTTGTCGAAGAGGGCGATGGCGTCACGTGACCTAGAATAGGTCCGCAACACCATCGTCCTCTTCTTAAAAGTTCAAAGAAAGTTCAAAGGTCAAAGAAAAAGCCCCCAAAAAGATACACAAAAAGTTAACAGAACAGTCAAATAAATAAAACAAAGAAGTCCCAAAAATAAATAAACAGTTTAAAAAGAAAGAAAAAATTAGGAAAGGTAGACGGAAAAAAGAAAATTACAGCAAAAATCAAATTTCCTGGCCAACAGGTACTCCAGGGTCTTTGGCGTGAATTCACAAACTGGCCAAAAAATCCCCCATAAATTAACGATTTTGTATACCGTAAAATTCGCACAAATAACATTTGTGAGTTTCGTAACCTCTTGTGAGTTTGTTTAATCCTCGTGAGTTTGTTAATTCATTGGGTATTTGTTAATATCTGGTCGCCACTGTTGTAAGCATCCAAAGTCGAATTGTTATAACGGCTACACTGGCATAGCAGTATAGCTCGGCAACTAAGATACAACTATCTATGACCGACCTTGCCGACCTCTCCGACTGTTCGACTTTCTACGTCACAGTATTTGTAACGACTATCACATACTACTTGTCACGTGAGAGGGGTGTTCCATTATCATTATTATTAACCCCATAACAAAAATGCAAAAAGCTGGCTATCAAAAATTTACCACTGGGGCTGGATTAAACACAAAAAATATATACATAGACATGCAGGAAATAAAGACACCTTTAATTTTCAAAATCTTTTATTTAATACGCAAAGCGAACAATTGAAATGTAATCGATACTTTAGTATTTAGTTGACATTCCCTTTGCAGTTTTTAACTCAGAAACTCTTTTTGGCATTGAACTGATGAGCTTTGTGATTGTCTCTTGTGGAATTTCTGCCCACTTTTCACGCAACAATCGAAACAATTCATCTTTAGATTTAGGTTTCTGTTGAGTTCTTCGTATAGCTATATCTAGTATGCTCCAAAGATTTTCAATTGGGTTCATGTCAGGAGATTGGCTCGGCCAAGGAAGCTTTTTGATCCCATTTTCAGTCAGCCATTGTCGATTCTTTTTCGCCGTGTGACATGGAGCCCAATCTTCCATGAATAAAACTCTTTTTTCGTTATGTTATCGCGTGAATACA
>NW_026351484.1:10406-11767 GCF_001194135.2 Octopus bimaculoides | reverse complement strand
GAATACATCGGAAATATTTCTTGTTTAAGTATTTCGATGTATTTTTCAGAGTTTATGGTTCCAACACATTCGATCAGCTCAAAACGACCATTGCTGGTGACAGCTCCCCATACCATTACAGAGATACCATGTTTCACAATTGGTTGGAGTCGTTTCAAATCAAATTCTTGATTGGGAAGCCTCCAGACCTAAACACGTCCACTGTCTGAAAATAAGGCAAATCTGGATGCATCTGAGAAAATCACTCAATCCCAAAATGAACTGGATTTTTCTGACATTTCCTTAGCCCATTTCTTTCTTTTCATGATATTAATTGGTTGAAGGAGAAGTTTTCTTCTAGCTGCTCGTCCATAATACCCGTTTCATTTCTGCCTTACAATTGGTTATTGGTTAAGCATGCAGTCATTAGAATCACGAAAAGAAAAATTGTTTCGTCCCGCGCCGAAGAACGGTTGCGGTCCTACGTCTGTATATTGACGCCTTTTGCTACAAAATTTATAATAGCAGAGGAAAACATTTCCAGGACCTTCCAGAATCATCTTTCATGTGACGCCTCATTTATCATTGGCTGAAAAGTCGGCTACACACATGATCAAGCCGCGGTTATGTCATAACTTGAAAATCGCCATGTGACAAACGCTTGTTCGCGTTCCGATAAAGATAATTATTCAATATCATATAGTTGCAGGTGTGTCTGTGTGCTTAAGAAACTTGTTGTACAACGACGTAACGTTGCATTCAGAGTCCCACGGCGCAACATTTTGGGTGTCTTCTACACAAAGCATTGGTCAGCATTTAAAATTATGTAATTTTAGGCAATCGGAAGTGTCGATTGCCGACATGCAAGAAATACAACAGTTTATCCGCGATTTGTTACAAATAGCAGCCAGTCAAATCTTCTTTGAACTACACCTCACATCTAAAAAAGGAAACTGAAAGAACGAGGCATTCTAGTACAGCACCGTGTATTCCCTCATTTGAGGCAGTACCAAGTACTTTCCACTGGTTCAGTGTTTTTAATAATATTTAAATTGAAGTCAGTCTCCAGGGATGTAACCTTTCATCGAATTCAGCGTCTTTAAAACACTTATTGAGCAGTAGTAGTAGCATGGGGGAATGTGTACTCCAGTAGTAGTAGTAGCATGGAGGCATGTGCTGTAACAGCGCGTTACTACATTCACTACATTGGTGATGCCTACTACCGGCGGATGACACTTTTGCACCAAACAGTGACAATCCACCAACCCATGGGTCTGTTTGGGTAGTCATTGCTGGTGAGACGTTCACGACCTCGGAGTGCAAATCTTACCTCAACCTGTTTTAGTCACCTTTCACGACATGCAGAAAAAAGATGGACCTAT
>NW_026351484.1:9177-9978 GCF_001194135.2 Octopus bimaculoides | reverse complement strand
AAGGTGCTAATCAGTTCTTTCTTTGCTTACAATTTCGTCAAAATTAAATAATTTTAAATGTTTTAAAAAGTTTGCTTTATGAATAAAGAAGGCATATTCCATCAGGAAGAAGGCGTCCAGTCTCAATCACCGGAATGAGCTTGATGGTTGGAAGTTCATTCACTACTTCCGGAACCTGTAGCTAACACCAGCTGTAAGAAACGCCAACGCTAGTAGTAATAACCATGTAAAGTCTGGTGAAGGATTATTGATCCGAAAACGCTTACTAAACCCGTTAACTCAAGAACTAGCAACAAGGCTATACACAGACCACACGCCACGAGTAGGTCCTCTCTATGTATGTATGTATGTATGTATGTATGTACGTATGTATGTCTTTTGAACACAGCAAGAAAGAAGGACAGAAAAAAAAAGAATGTGTAGTGGTTAGCGATCTATCATGGCAAATGCCGACAGAAGTGTCACACAGGAAAGCTAGGAAGAAGGGGAGATAATAAAGTAGTAGTGATCCCAAAATGAAGGTGCGCGTGCGTGTATAGGAGAGTTTGTATGTGCGTGTGGAAGAGGGCTGGTGATCTCGATGTGTGCGTGTGTGTATGTGTAGGTGTGAAAATCTGGGGCTGGGAATTGGTCAGTGCTGGTCTGTGCGTGGTGGTGTGTTCTGATGTGATGTGTTGTGTGGTATGGTGTAGTGATGTGTGGTGTGGTGTGATGGTGTTGGGAAGTGGGGGAGGCGAGAGTGGAGAAAGCAAGGGTGGGGGTAGAGGTGGGGTATGTGGGCAGGTAGAGGGTGGGGTAGAA
>NW_026351484.1:3209-5359 GCF_001194135.2 Octopus bimaculoides | reverse complement strand
CTGGGAATCATATTAGTGATGTGATGGAAATGATTCAAATAGATGTTAAGGAAGGTCAAAACAATGACCAGTTAAACGATGTTGATGAAACAGCAAAACGTGACTATTCAAAAAACGAGAAAACTAAGAGATGTTTATGTGAAGTAGCAGACGATAAGAACGTGTATGTAAACAACAAATTGGAATGTAAGACACTGAATGGAGAAAAGGATGTCTGCCCTGACAACCATCTGGTTAAATTGAACAAGAGAAGCGCAGAATTAGGTAACTCTTTACCAAAGGAAGACCAGGAAAATATTGCAGCGAACAAAAGCTGCATAATCAAAAGCGGGAAAATATCTTCGATATCAAGAATAAACCCACATCGCATTAATACAGCCACGGAAATGATTCAAAATAATACGACTAATTTAATATGCTCGTTCTATATTCCTAAACATTCAAGGAAGGAACAACCAGAAAATAATGATGGAATTTCGTCAACTAGAAGACCATTTGAGGAATGCCAACATTTCACAACACACAAACAACACCTCAGTATACCAAAGCCATATCCTCACCGTATGTCGTCACGTGAATGCAGAATTTCGGCGGTAGACATGTCATATAACAGATCTGAAAGAAAAGCAATTTATCCTCCTAGAAGAATTTCTGAAAGCAAATTTTCAGCGCCCCTCAGGTGTCGGAGTGTTTCGTATTTACAGAAAAATAATAATTCAGCAGACCCAAAATCCGATCAAGTTCACGATAATTCACGATATGTATCAGAATATCACCACAAGGTTACACCACGACGCACACACGGAGCTGCACTGAGAGTTGAGGTGCGACCTCCACGATATGTATCAGACTATCACATGAATGTAGAGCCACATATATCCAAGCAAGGCCGTTCACGTTCACAGCAATCTAGACCATCACTAGATGAACTGGAAGATTATTTTTTACAACGGGCACCAAAACGACGGGGCTCTCACTCCTCTGCACAACCACATAGTTCACAATATGTATCAGAACATCACCACAAGGTAATACCACGACGCACACACGGAGCTGCACTGAGAGTTGAGATGCGACCTCCACGACATGTATCAGACTATCACATGAATGTAGAGCCACATATATCCAAGCAAGGCCGTTCACGTTCACAGCAATATAGACCATTACAAAATGAACCGGAAGCTTATTTTTTACAACGGGCACCAAAACAACGGGGCTCTTCCGCCACTGCACAACCACAGAGTTCACCATATGTACCAGACTATCACACTAATGTTGTGCGATTTAAATCCAAGCACGGTCCTTCACGTTTAGAGCAATCTAGACCATTACTAGATGCACTGGAAGCTTATAATTTACGATGGGTACCAAAACAACGGGTTTCTCACGCCACTGCACAACCATATAATGTAGGGCCACCAGAATCACTGGAAGATACAGAGCCATCATATCGATATCGAGATTCACTGAAACCAAATGTGGGTCGTCGTATCTTCAAAAAGGCAGCAAGCAAATTGCGAGATAAAACACGCAGTATTTTTGGTAAAAAACGTACACGGGCGCCAGACACATCATTTTATTCTCGTCGCAGTTCTTTACCAAAGAGTATCAATCCTTTGGTTCTTCAAACCGTTAAAAGAAAACATTAAACAGTAGTTTGCGTAGCCAAGACTGAATTTAATCCATGGAGAGACTGAGCACTTGAAATTCTGTGTGCGCCTCATACACAAGAATTACAGTTATGGAAATATAGAAAATTGATATCTCAAAACCCATCAATTGGATGTAATTGGATTTGCTGAGTTAGAGAAATTTTAAATAAATGACTGAAAATGTTGCTTTACAATTCAATTCTTTTCATCACACTTTCACTTGCAGTGTTCATTTTTATCTTCATTGTGGAAAGTACAATGGAGGAGGGAAGAAGGGGATAGATTACGATAAAATGACAGAAAATTACAAAAAAAGGAAAAGAAAAATATACCATTTTAGTGGTTGTTGCTGCTCCAAAGCCATGATGAGTGTGTGTGTGTGTGAGTGGGTGGGTGGGTGGAGAGATATAGATTTGAAAGACATGGATTTTAATACATTTTGTTTTCAATAAGTTTCCCTTCATTGTTTTGCTATCAAGATAAAGGGAAAATCCTCAC
>NW_026351484.1:2150-3124 GCF_001194135.2 Octopus bimaculoides | reverse complement strand
CGGGGAAATTTCAACATGTATGGGACAGCTATTTCAAAAGCCCGCTTTCTCTATCTCCAGTAAGGGTGGTGGGGTACAATGAGTAATACTGGCTACACTTTTGACTTTGAGGAAAATAGTAGTTTTACAAATGTTCACTACCTAACAAAACTGCATCAGCTAAGCAAATGACATTCTCTAAATGCATCAAAAATACCATAACATTCAGAATGCTATTTCACAAAATTATCTCTGCTCTCTTTGAGCATATAAAAGACAAATTTAGATGGGGCAAAATGAATAAGACAAGATAAAGTAAATTTGTCTCTTCAAATTTTTCAGAATAATATTTGAAAAGAAAACATCGTACTCATCAATTTCCACTCTTAGACACTAGAAATTCAGCAAAAATTAAAAATATCTAGGTCAAGCGAAAGAGAATTATGGAAAAATAGCACGATAGTTTACATGGACTGCACTGACCCAGAGAACTTTTGACGAACTCAAACATGCGTTGGTGAGTTCCCCTGCGTTACTATACCAAGACCAGGGCAAGCCATTCATCCTGGACAGTGACGCCAGTGATCACGGTATTAGCGAAGTATAGTCTCAAAAGAAGGACTACAAGGAATATATGGTGGCGTACTACAGAAAGAAGCTCGGTCCACCAAAGCGGAACTACTGTGATGAAGAGCATTGACTTTTTCCATCCGTAACTGTATGGGTCTAACTTTACTCTCAGAACGGACAATGCAGCACCCAAGTGGTTGAAGACACTGAAGAATCTGGAGGGACAAATGGCACGCTGGCTAGGGATGCTGGATCAGCACAACTATGAGGTACAGCACCATACGGGGCTGGTACATGGCAACGCTGTCTGTTTGGGTCGTCACCTTGTGACCAGGATTGCAAGCATTGTAGTGGAGGGGAAGATCGTAGTAAGAATTGTAACCGAACTGCAGTGACTGGGCATGTGTCGACTGAAGAAGAACTAA
>NW_026351484.1:0-2021 GCF_001194135.2 Octopus bimaculoides | reverse complement strand
GAAGAAATTCATGATCTGATTACGAGTGGACATTTGTGGGTAAAGAAGACTGTGAATCGGCTGCGGCAGAGATTTTATTGGACGGGCATGCGTCAAGACGTTGAAGAATGACGTCGTTCCTGTGATGTATGCTGCGCAAGAAGGGACTCAAGAAGCGGAGGTGTGCCCCTCTTCAGCTGTACCAAGTGGGTGCGCCTATGGAAAGAGTAGATGTGGATATTGCTGGACTGTTGCCATTCGCTGAAAGAGGAAGTCGGTACATGTGTGTGGTCACGGAGTACTTTACAAAGTGATCAGAAGCCTATGCCATCCCTGACTAAGAAGCCACGTTTGTTGCACAAGTGTTGGTGGACCAGTTGTGCCGGTTTGTGATATCTCATGAGCTACATTCCGACCAGGGTAGGGACTTAGAATTAGCTGTGTTTCAGGAGTGTTGTACGTTGTTGGGGATTAAGAAGACGAGGACAATCCCATTGAGACCATAGTCGGATGGGATGGTGGAGAAGGACAAGAACTAGCCAAGAACTTTGTTAATGGCATAGCATTCGGCAACGCGTGAATCTACTGGCTATTCACCTGCAAAGCTGATGCTGATCCACGAGGTGAGACTCCTGGTTGATCTGTTGATGGAAAGACAACCAGATGAAGAACTGCCGAGGAAAACCTCCAGCTATTTGAATCATCTGCAAGAGAGACTGACAAAGATACACCAGTAAGTTAGGGAAGCGTTGAAATTTTCACTGGTGGAGTGATGAAACATCGGTATGGTGCCAGCGTTTGCGAGATCAACTTTAAGGAGGGAGATGAAGCGTAGCTTTATAATTCCTAGCGGAAGACGGTACGGTTACCAAAGCTGCAGAGTTGATGGGAAGGACCCTATAATGTGTTGAATCAACTGTCCGACGTGACATAGCGGATTTGATTAGGCAAGAGGTATCGTCCTAAGATTGTGCATGTAAAGGTTCTAGGAAAGTTTGCCGCAAGACAAAAGATGAATTGTTTCAGCCAATAAGAAGGGGTAAAGTGAATTCTTAACTCATGTAAAATTTTATTAATTCATTCGACCAATATTTTTTTGTGTAGCAAAAATGTTAGTGTATGTCCGGATACGATCTATCTATCTATCTATCTATCTATCTATCTATCTATCTATCTATCTATCTATCTATCTATCTATCATGCGTTCGGTTCGTCAAGGATGCCCCTTCTCGGCCCTTCTGTATGTATTGACTCTTGAGCCTCTACTGCGGAAGCTGGCGACGCTGAGGGGCATCCCATGAGAGCTGGGATGTGGGACGAGCGTGTCTGCACACGCGGACGACGTCACCGTCATAGTGTCGAGCCAAAAGCACATCGAGCTGGTCGGCGAGGGACTAAAAGAATACGAAGCGGTAACGGGAGCAAAAGTTAACCGGGATAAGTCAGTGGGCTTGCGGCTCGGCACCTGGAGAAGCAAGCCCATGCCGTCTAACAGCGTCTCCACTGTGGGACGCTGGACCGACAGGCCGGTTAAATTGCTCGGTGTCTGGTTCGGTCCGGACCTCCAAATGGAGAAGAACTGGGGCGAAATAACGACTAGGGTGGTCACTCTCACCCGGCAATGGGCCGAGAGGAAGCTATCCCTAAAAGGTCGGGCGGTGTGGCGAACGTGTACATCGCATCCGTCATCGAATACCGTCTGACTGTCGTGCCTTGTCCCGACTCTACCATCACCAAACTGGAACGCATACTCTTTTTTGCTACCCTGGTAACTATTTATTTTTTCCGTGTTATTTTAAACATGGAACCACCCTCCCCCACAAACACATATGTTTGCAGCAAACTTTCCGGATGCGATAATTATTTAAATATATATATATGTATGTATGTATATAAAGATATAGATGTTTTCGATCTAGTTTGGATTCTTTGCAATCAAATTTGATGGGAAAGAATCCAAACTAGATATCGAAAACTTCTATATATATGTGTATATATATATTATATATATATGTATGTATATATACATATATATATATATA
>NW_026351483.1:0-367 GCF_001194135.2 Octopus bimaculoides | reverse complement strand
TTTATTGTCATATTGTAAACTTTGAACCCATACCTGGTATAATTTAGTTCTTTTGAGAGTGGGATCAGTGCCATGCAAAGAGTAATGGGGAGCAGGAGTCACCTTGAAAGATGCTTTGCTTGATGTTGATGTTAGTTTGTCTCATCCCTTTACTATGGTTTAGAAGGAGACATGTGTTCGACTTGGCCATGCTACCTTGTAAGAATTTGGAGATGATAGGAGAGATCTTATATATCTCAAGGGCCTCGAGTACCCAATTATGTGGGACACTATTAAACGCTTTCCTGTAGTCTATCCATGCCATATTCAGATTCTTTTTGCTCTGGCAATTCTTTACAATCATTTTACTTATGAGTAATTGATCTTT
>NW_026351482.1:0-328 GCF_001194135.2 Octopus bimaculoides | reverse complement strand
TACAATATGATATGTAAGCATGCGCGTACATGTATATCTATCTATCTATCTATCTATCTATTTATCTAGGAGATAGATAATACTTACTCATACATACACACATACGAACATATTGATATACATATATGTATAAAGATGTATGTAGAAATATACATAAATATACGTATATCTGTATATTGATAGACAGATAGATATATATACTGTACATAGTAGCTTCAAACATGTGCACACACATACTCATACAACAGACTTATAAGATATATGCATACATACACGCACACACACACACACATATATTGCGTACGTTTTATATATGCAATCAGTGTGT
>NW_026351481.1:0-268 GCF_001194135.2 Octopus bimaculoides | reverse complement strand
TGGTGTTCAACTAAGAATGACTGGATTTAATATTACTCCACGTTAAAATGTCACTGTTATTTATGCGTTCTTGGGGGAAATGCTACCTGGTTAATTGTAAGTGCTACCTGAGTATGTCACAGCAGTTATCCAGGTTTAATGGAAGGCTATAGTTGTTTACGTTCACTCATCCTCACCATATTCTGTGTTGCTGATGGTGTTCCTCCATACACTCACACATACACACACAGTTTTCGCTTACTAAATCCACTCACAAGGCTGTAGTCGC
>NW_026351480.1:0-1513 GCF_001194135.2 Octopus bimaculoides | reverse complement strand
TCTCTCTTGCACACCACAACTTTTCTGTTTCTATTTTCAGTTTTGTGTACTGTAAATCCATGTGATCACACTAGTAAAGTCATGGACTTAGTACATTGCCACAGGTGCTAGACCGTTTAATAAACACGGTGCTGTAGGATACGAATGAAGATAAGCCACAGCAGGATAGGAAATGAGCCAAGCATGAGCCCTCAAATATGTGATACCATGGCACAACAGATGTTAAGTGAACAGCCAAATAATAAGTTCAACACAGGCAACCTCTTTCTAAAGACATTGTGCATATGAAATAGTCTACTGAAATACAGCAAATTAATGTGATATTCAATATTGTTGTTTAGCATAAAATGGATTACATAATGCTCTCAAGAAACAAGTCTACTGCCAGACAAATTTTTGGTTGACAGAAAATTTAGCAAAAAGCCAGGTGACAGTTAATTCAAATGCATTGATCACAAATTTGAAATTAGTGTTTTAAGTGCATTCCAGGATTTAATGAAAATTCAATTTTAATATTTTAGTTTATATAAATAAAGAAGATGTTTCAATTAAGATTACTTAGCAAGGTTTAAATGTAGAATAATCCATACATTTTTGCAAATGTTCAGAGTATTTACAACAATTAACTTTTATCACTTTAACCCAAAGTTTAATGAAATTATATAGTTTTAATGTTCCACACTATATATATCTCTAGCAGAGATTAAAATACAGTAAGAAACTATATTAAAAGCAAGAAAATAATGAAGCTTCTTTTATATTTAACAAATCTCTAACATTTAAAGTTCTGGTCTAGAGTTCCACATAGCATATTTCAGCAAAAGTCATGAAGCATATCTTTGCCTCAATATCTTGTTTCAATGAAAGAAGTACCTTCGGGGAATTTTTCACCTTGCTCATCAGGTACATCAAGTTTTCATGAAATATGACAAATTAGAATGTAGAAAGTGAACTTATAGCAACACTTTCCATCTCCCAAAAATCAAGAGTCTTGAAGCTAATTATATTCTGCTCACAGTCATCAATGTAATTTTTCTCCAGAAAGCCCTGAGATAATTCCTTAAAGGCATTTAGTACTATCTTTAAAAATCGAGGTAACAGGTTATCAAGAATCAGCTTACATATTTGATGACTATTTAAGATACTCTCCATGATTTTAGCATCAAGAGTTTGGGATTTTGCATTGAGAAAAAGAAAGAAATCCTTATCTAACACCCTGATGAACTAAAAAGGCCCTACTTAATATGTAAGGGATGGCAGCTGACTATCTTTGGGTACAAATGAATAATATTTAATATTGTTCAGCGGTACCCAAAGAAACTTGGTTGGTATATCTAGCAGAAGAAACACACTGTACACAAAATCAGTAATAAAAGCACTCAAATTACCACTTTTAAATATATCCATTACATTATGAAAAAGTTTCAAACATTATATTGCTGACAGAATTACAGTTTTAGATAAAATTTTACAAT
This sequence comes from Octopus bimaculoides, assembly GCF_001194135.2. Taxonomy (NCBI): domain Eukaryota; kingdom Metazoa; phylum Mollusca; class Cephalopoda; order Octopoda; family Octopodidae; genus Octopus; species Octopus bimaculoides. The sequence goes on along the minus strand of NW_026351480.1, from coordinate 38 downwards.
ATTGGTCACAAGCTTAGCTTTATATAGCCTCCTCATTA
>NW_026351479.1:0-433 GCF_001194135.2 Octopus bimaculoides | reverse complement strand
CACAGACACGTGTACCCTTAACGTAGTTCTCGCGGAGATTCAGCGTGACAGAGAGTGTGACAAGGCTGGCCCTTTGAAATTCGGGTACAACAGAAACAGGAAGAAAGAGTGAGAGAAGGTTGTGGTGAGAGCCTCGTGCCGGAGCCCTGTGGAGCTTTAGGTGTTTTCGCTCAATAAACACTCACAACGCCGGTCTGGGAATCGAAATAGATAGATAGATTGATAGATAGATAGATAGATAGATAGATAGATAGATAGATAGATAGATAGATAGATAGATAGATAATGTGTGAGCAATTTAATTTTTTGCAGCAAAGGTACACTTTAACATAAATATGCAGCAAAAAATTATACAAGTTTACAAACATGCAACTGCATGTTTCTATACACACACACACACACACACAAACACACACACACAAACACACACACA
>NW_026351478.1:0-593 GCF_001194135.2 Octopus bimaculoides | reverse complement strand
CATGCGCATGCGTGGAATTCAACATCTAAAACGTTCCCGCTCTTTTCATCTCTCTTTCTCAGCCGGCCGGCCATGAGCATGGTCATGTCAAGCTTTCTCTCAGCATTCCAACGTCTCAGCAACCATGCCCATTTCCTACATAAATAAATATTGTTGTGTTGATAGTTCAGAGTCAGCGTTACGTTGTTTCTTTTGAATTTAATATAGGAAAGCGGGTGTATACCTAATGGTGTATAACCACTTTCCTATAACTGGTGACCCCGACGTGATTCAAACACGCAGCCCAGCACTAACCTATAACTGGTGACCCGACTAAAAGAACAACTGCAGCCGAAAATCTGAACTGCGACCAATAATGCTACAATTGGTACCCCGAGCTAAAAAGATCTACAGACCTCGTTTCAACAGCCATTGAATTCGTATGTTTCGCGACGTTCAACACCAGGATTGCCTCTACATTCTCATCAAACACAAGTGAAAAGCTAAGAAATTTTTTCTACGTTAAAGTTTCTCATTTTGTCAATGACTTCCATAGCCTATAAACAAAGACTTCTTTACTGCTAAGACCTTTGTGGTTTTTCACACAAAAAACT
>NW_026351477.1:0-386 GCF_001194135.2 Octopus bimaculoides | reverse complement strand
ATATATATATGTATGTATGTATGTATGTATGTATATACATACTATGTATGGCTATGAGCACATATGAATGTAAGACTTAGAACTCAGTATCAAGTAGAATTTAGTAGGTGTAAGGTATTTATTACAACAGAATATGTGAATAATAAGCCATAGCTACATTCCAAGTGGCTATCTGTTTTCCTATGTGTTCGTTCCGTGGTCTGTAGTTCATTGTTCTAACGTCCTGTACCCTGATATGCATCTATATACACATGTAGATGTAAGTATGTACATATATGTGCGTATACATGCATATATATTCTTTGTATTATTACATCATCGAACGGACGCGTCCTTTTTGCAAGTAAGTTTGTACTTGATATATATATATATATATACTCGCTTAC
>NW_026351476.1:0-438 GCF_001194135.2 Octopus bimaculoides | reverse complement strand
TTTTTCTTGTATTCCACACAAAACTTCTGCAAAGCAATGGCTATTTTAGTCGGTGGGCCCTTAATCTATTCTCAATTACAGTAACAATTTCCTTTTTAGCTGGACAAACACGGGAATATTCTTCCAACACATAGACTTCTATTATCCATCCCGGGACGTCAGAAACAAGTGCTCTCCTACCTTTCTTTAGGTCAGGATGATTCAAAATAGCCTCTTCTTTCCTCAATTGCTGTGATTTCCGCACCATATGATCACTTAAATCAAAGGTTTCGGTAGATTGTTTCCGTGACTAACTTCCTGGCACAAGGGTTAATAATGCGTATTGGTGCCTCTTCGAAATTTATATTTAATGTAGCCAAATTACGGAGTAAAACTGAATGCAAAATGATTACCATACATTTATGTATTGATGTGTGTCAATATTTTGGATTTAGAGGA
>NW_026351475.1:0-564 GCF_001194135.2 Octopus bimaculoides | reverse complement strand
AGTGAGCATTAGGACAAAATTAGCCTATGGGTGGCCCATCTTTGCACATAGGACCCAAGGTGATTTACTGAATAATTTTTGGGGAAAAAGTGCATTTTATATGCCATCAAAAATGGTCTATCAATATTAAAGTAGGCATTGCATTTTGTTCTGAAAGAGAGTCATTGAAGTAGTGGTTAACAATAGGAAAGGTGTCATAAAACCTAGCCAACATGAATTATACTGTATAGGAATGATGATGATGATGACAACAAGGATGATGATGATGAAGACAGCGACAACAGCAGCGACAATGATGACAACGATGATAATGCTGGGAATGGTAGTGACAGTGATGATGATGATGGCGATGATGATGATGATGATGACAGTGATGGCAAAGATGCTGCTGCAGACACTGCTAACAATGACAGCGCCACCATTGGCACTGACACTGATGACAATATCACTGCCACTACTGTCAAAGATGATGATGATGATAATAGTGATAATGATGTTAGTGGTGGTGGTGGTGGTGATGGTGATGACGATGATGCTGATGGTGGTGGTAGTTATAGCGATTTG
>NW_026351474.1:0-453 GCF_001194135.2 Octopus bimaculoides | reverse complement strand
TTCCTTTTGTTTGCATTTTATATTATATTTTTTACTTAGGAGTCTGCAGATCCATTTTCCTAAGTACATATAATTTTTTTCTTTTGGTTTCATATTTCGTTTGTTATTTATGTTCGTTTCCTACTAATGTTGGCATTGACGCTTCTATATTTCAATTTACGAGCTATGAGTAAAACAACACTGAACGTTTAAAAGCTGCGTTCCGCCAACCCAGCTCAGAGTGCTCGAGACGGCAATTTTATGACTTTAATCTTCAATATAAGGTTTTCGAATTCAAGCTTCAAGTGCCTGTATAAAATCGTGCTTCAAATTAGGAAAATATTTGTGCAGAAACTATTACAGTGTTGCGACATATCTAGTTTTTGAGAGAAGGGTGCAGTCGAGTAATTATCTTATCGACCTAAGTGCTCAACTGGTACTTATTTTTGTGGACCCCGAAAGGGATGAAAGGCA
>NW_026351473.1:0-503 GCF_001194135.2 Octopus bimaculoides | reverse complement strand
ATATATATATATATACATATATACATATGTGTGTGTGTGTGTGTGTGTGTATACATATATATGTATATATGTATGCACATGCATGTACAACATACACACTTAACATTTTTTTCTTTGAATTATGAAAGAACTGGAAAAAATTCTGCTAGTGCTGATATCCTGACTCCAGGACTAGACGGATAACGAACAAATAATGTAAAAAAGAAAAAAATATTAATGTAAAAATCGGTTAATCTTGTTTGTAAGTCCAGGATTCACACCAGTCTATGTTTGATTGTTAACATTAAGAAAATAAAGAGAACAAAAAATTTTAAAAAAAGCAGGAAAAAGAAAAAAAAACTACTACGAGAAATTAATTGGTCGTCTACCGGATTACTTAACTACTGACTTGTCACACCGCAGAGTCGCTTATAATATCGGAGATTGTGAACTTGTTGAAATGGTTGTAATAACAATAATAATAATGATAATAACAACAATAATAATAATAATAATAATAATAA
>NW_026351472.1:169-377 GCF_001194135.2 Octopus bimaculoides | reverse complement strand
AAGTATGTACATATATATGTGTATACATGTATATATATTCTTTGTATTATGTATAAATATATACCGACGGGCTTCTTTCAGTTTCTACCAAATCTACTCACATGGCTTTGATCAGCCGGAGGCTATAGTAGAAGACACTTGCCAAAGGTGCCACGCACTGGGACTGAACCCGGAACCATGTGGTTCGTAAGGAAGCTACTTACCACAC
>NW_026351472.1:0-159 GCF_001194135.2 Octopus bimaculoides | reverse complement strand
TGAACCCGGAACCATGTGGTTCGTAAGGAAGCTACTTACCACACAGCCACACCTGCTCATACATATATATACATGCATATATACACATACATATATACATACACACAATACACACACACATATATATATACCTACATATACATACATATATATATACAC
>NW_026351471.1:0-596 GCF_001194135.2 Octopus bimaculoides | reverse complement strand
ATATATATATATTTATATATATATATGTATGTTTCTGTGTGTGATATATGTATATACATGCATAGACACACTCACTCTTTTATATATGTGTATGTATATACACACATATATATATACACACATACAAAACTATGGCGTGTTTAATGACCTAGAATTGGAGAATGAATCAGAAAATAATCCAAATTTACTGAAGAAATATTTTTAGAATATTCCTGGCATTGAAACGAAAATAGAAATGGTAAGAATTCTACAATAGAAGAAGCTGTTTGTACGGCCTCGATTTGGGTGTGTTGGAATATGGTGAACGTGATAAAATAGTCGTTGGCGACTCGATGGACTGAGTTGTAGTCCTTCACACCATCCATTTATGCCAAATAATTGTTCGTTTGCATTCCATGTTCAACATCCTCACAGAACTTCTAGAATCCGTCCTTGTCGGGACACAACATTTATTTTATTTTTTATTGAAATATCGTTTAGATCTGTTAAAATTTATTTCCAAAATCTTCGTCCATTTGAAAAGATGTTTTTGCGCATCCGGAAATGGTTTCGGTAAATCTCTAGGAATTCTTTTTTTTTTTGTTTATTTTTCGTTC
>NW_026351470.1:0-279 GCF_001194135.2 Octopus bimaculoides | reverse complement strand
ACTAAGCGATAAGATTGGACACATTGCTCGTAACACTATGAATGGAAATTTTTATACACATACTAACGTACGTACACACATACACACGAACACACACGTACGCACACATATATAGATAGATAGACAGACATAGATAGATAGATAGATAGAGAGATAGATAGATAGATAGATAGATAGATAGATAGATAGATAGATAGATAGATAGATAGATAGATATGGGAATTTGTATATATATATACATATATATAACATATATATATACACATATATATATAAAAA
>NW_026351469.1:0-512 GCF_001194135.2 Octopus bimaculoides | reverse complement strand
ATATATATATAAATATATACATACATACATACATTGTAGTTGTGTGGTAAGTAGCTTACTTCCCGACCATATCGTTCATGGTTCAGTCCCACTGTGTGGCACCTTGGGTAGTTGTCTTTTACTAGATCCTTGGGCCGACCAAATCCTTGTGAGTGGATTTAGTAGACAGAAATTGAAAGAAGCCCATCGTGTATATATATATATATATATATAATACAAATGATATATGAGCGTATGCATGTATACATACATATATGTACATACCTACATCTACATGTATATATAGATGCATATCCGGGTACAGGACATCAGAAAAAGGAAAACAAGGCACAAAAACGGACTTTGTTTACAGACAACCGAACGAACACATAGGAAAACAGATGAGCCACTAATGGAACTTTTGCTACATCAGCTGCCTCTATTCTAAACTAGGCGTTTTGAAATATATCATCATCATCATCATTTAACGTCTGAAAAGTGGACGTTAAACGACGACGATGATGATGAAGATA
>NW_026351468.1:0-470 GCF_001194135.2 Octopus bimaculoides | reverse complement strand
TTTTATTTGTGTGTATATTTTGTATAGTTTTTATATATATAGTTATGAGTATTTTTGTGTATACGTATATGTATATTTATGTATGTACTTATGTAAATGTGTATATATATGTATATATATGGGTATAAGTATATATGTGAGTGTGTGTAATTTGTGTATATAAATTAGTAGGTATATATATATAAGTGTATATATATATATATATATATATATTTATGTATATGTGTATATATATATGTATATATATGTATATATGTATATGTATATATTTATATGTATATGCATGTTTTTTCTGTGTATATATGTGTATATTTATATGTATGTATATATGTCTGTATATGTGTATCTATATAATATGTATATTTGAGAGCATGGGAGGGTGAGTGTGTATTTATATATATTATTCTTTATTTATTATGCGTGTATGAGTGTATTTGTTTTTATATGTATGTTTTGGTAGGTACATGTGT
>NW_026351467.1:0-305 GCF_001194135.2 Octopus bimaculoides | reverse complement strand
TCGTAAACAAGAACGACAATTATGCAAACAATTTTATGAAATAAAACCATCAATCAATTTCCGTCAGCTGATATATTTTTCAGAGAGAGCAGCTCATTATCATTCAAATTACAGTTGCCTGAGAGAAAAAAAAGGATTACAACAGAAGCTTAGGTAAGTACGTAGGTAGGAAGGAAGGTTGGTAGGTAAGTGGGTAGATGGGGAGATACATACATAGAAAGAAAGATGAATAGTCAGATAGTTAGATGAATAGTCAGATAGATCGATAGAAACATGCATACATACATACATACATACATATATAT
>NW_026351466.1:363-514 GCF_001194135.2 Octopus bimaculoides | reverse complement strand
GTATAACAAATTTATTTCATATGTGTGATATATATTCGTTTAAAATAGGTATATGTCTCCAATGACCACATCGCTCTATATGTAGGTATGTGTAAGTGATTCTGCATGTCCGTGTAGTGAATATGTACGTGTGTGAGTGTATGCACGTATG
>NW_026351466.1:0-353 GCF_001194135.2 Octopus bimaculoides | reverse complement strand
TGTTTAAGTGAGTTTATGTATGCACATCAATAATTGAAGCAGGGTATATATTTGAGCTAATGCAAAAAGTGAGAGAAAATATGTAAGAGAGTGACAAAGTAAATATGCGAGTGACATTTTCAAAGCCAAGAAAGTAAAGCGATATGAATGCAATAGGGACGTAATGAAAGATATAGGACTTCAATTGAATAGGTAGGGAAGACAAGCATAGAGACACATACTCATATACGTACAAGTACACTTACACAGAAAGACAAACAGACGATCAGATAGATAAATAGATAGATACATTGCATACGTGTATACAGAGAAAAGTAGATAAGAGACACACATATACACGCGCGTGCGTCTGT
>NW_026351465.1:958-1337 GCF_001194135.2 Octopus bimaculoides | reverse complement strand
GGACAAATACGTCTAATACTGAGACATTCTGACTGGAAGTCTTGGAATATATAGATGTTACTGGAGAAAATCCTTTTAGAGATGTTGCAAACGTTGCCATTAATCTATTGACATTAGCAAACTCAAATACAGAAGTTGAACGGTCATTCAGTAGTATGGCTATAATCAAATCGAGATTGTTAAACAAAATGTTATATTCTTATACATAGATCGAATACTGTCTATAAATTATGGGCCGAAGAGATATGGCGAATGTTACAAAAACTCCGATATTCCAAAACGCATGCTTAACAAAGTTTGTGACCTTGAATGTATACTGAAGCCAAGATCTAGGCACTGCAGCTGAAAGTAATCAAATCAGTGAAATTCAAGAAATTAT
>NW_026351465.1:757-928 GCF_001194135.2 Octopus bimaculoides | reverse complement strand
AAAACTTAAGCTTTTTATGTAATTAGTCTTTAACATTTTTGTTTTCTTATTTAGCATTTTAAAGCATTTTTGTTATTTTTTCTACATAAAATTCTGATTTCAAGCTGGCAACACCGGTTGTTGCTGTAGTCTGCTATCGTTCACCCATCTTCAATTGGATACGAGCGGAGA
>NW_026351465.1:0-747 GCF_001194135.2 Octopus bimaculoides | reverse complement strand
TTAACCAACAAAACTAAACACAATGCCATTGCATGGTGCCCCTCACCCTAAGGCGAACGCACACGGGCTCTACATGAAGAGGTGTAAAGGTAGAAGTGGTATGATTAACAAACGGGAGTGCATCAACGGTGAAAGAAAACTAGGGCAGAATATTTAGTAAATAGCAAACAAGAGCTGTTATAGTATGCTGGTAATGCAGAAGGATTTGCCAAAACTGCACTTGAGAGTACTAATGAATCCCAATTACGAATAGCGAATGAAAGTAAAGAAACTCTACTCCGCATGGAATAACATGGTCAATTCCACCGCGAAACTAACAGCTTAAAAGACCAGGGGGCACCATGGAGTTGGCTTAGCAAGGGTAACCTAAAACAGAAGACTGAAATCCTAATCATCACTATCCAAGATCAGGCATTGAATACCAACCAAAGGAAAAGGAATATATACCACAGAAGTGCAACGAAACTCTGCAAAATGTGTGGAAAGAGGGTCGAGATATTGTTAGTGCTTGTGAAAGTGCTGCGCAGAAAGAATACAAGCGAAGACCCAAGGTAGAGCAGAGCCTTCACTGCCTACTATGCCGGAAGTATGGATACGAAGTGAAAGGGGCTCGGTATTAACATACACCGGGAATGGTAATGGTCGGAATACTCTCTTTTACTCTCTTTTACTGGTTTCAGTCTTTTGACTGTGGCCATGCTGCAGCACTACCTTTAGTCGAGCAAATCGATCCCAGGACTAACTCTT
>NW_026351464.1:0-322 GCF_001194135.2 Octopus bimaculoides | reverse complement strand
TCATTTAACTTAAAATAAAGAAGAAAATAAACTCTACTCTTTTGCCTTTATTTCCCCTTTGTTGACTTTACCTTGAAGAACTCTGTACGAAACCTTAGGTTCTCCACTCCTCACTGTATGTTTTTTGTCAATTTTACAAGTACTACAAATCTTGACGTCGCAGACGACCACCAAGCTAACTGGATTCTGCTTGATCTGATATAAGTGGTGTGTGTGTGTATGTGTGTGTGTGTCTATGTGCGTTTTGTAGCATGACATTTATGCAAATCTGAAATTTAAATCGATTGTAAACCACAGACCATCCTACTTACACACACACACA
>NW_026351463.1:0-278 GCF_001194135.2 Octopus bimaculoides | reverse complement strand
ATTTACATGTCTGGTCAGTTTCTTTCCTGACTCCCTAATGTAGTTTTCATTGCATTGTGGGCATGTGATGTAGTAGATGAGGTCTTTTGTTTTGCAGTTCATGTTTGCATTTACTTTTAATTCCTTCCCATTCTTGAGTCTTTTTGGTTACCCCTTGCTCACTTAATTCACATGTCCCACAACTGGGGGTCTCCACAGTTCTGTTTCAAATGTGAATCTCACCTTTGTTATGTATATATATATATATATATATATAAGCAATGTTAATTCTCTAAATG
>NW_026351462.1:0-242 GCF_001194135.2 Octopus bimaculoides | reverse complement strand
TTATTATTATTATTATTATTATTATTATTATTACTACTATTATTATAATTGTTGTTGTTGTTGTTGTTGTTATTTTTTTTGCATGCTGCCGCCTATGCTCCTGCTGTTAATGTCATTGTTGTTGTCATCGCAGCAATTGGTACTGTCGTTGTTGCTCTTGGAGTCGTTGTTGCTGTCATCGTCATCGTCGTGATGCTAATGGCCGTCGCTGTTGTTGTTGTTGTTGTTGTTGTGGATGATGA
>NW_026351461.1:0-477 GCF_001194135.2 Octopus bimaculoides | reverse complement strand
TTATAAATCTTCCACTGAGGAGGGAGCCGGTTTCCAACAAAGATACAAGATTTTAAACCTGGAAAAGTACAGGGCAAGTTATTACACCTGTAAAAGTACAGGACAAGCTATTACTTCTCGTAAAGTAAAGAATAAGAAACTTTTTACTTAAAATATTGCAGCAAAGAATGACAGTTCTTTTAATTTATCACTCTTTACAGTTCTCATCTTTTAAATTTATTATACAAAACTGTTCAGCTAATTTGTTAGTTTGTCTAATTAGTCACTTTTTTCTGTATTTAAGGGAGTAAATTAGCCAAATTCTACTTAAATAAGTATAGTGTTATTTGTAAACTATAATAAAATCAGTTTTAATATTCAAATTTTTATTTTAGCTGCAATATTTTAAGTAAAATGTTTCTTATTCTTTACTAGACGTAATAGCTTCTCCTATACTTTTCCAGGTGTAATAACTTGTCCTGTACTTTTCCAGGTTTA
>NW_026351460.1:0-216 GCF_001194135.2 Octopus bimaculoides | reverse complement strand
CAACATGTATATTGATGAACTTGCAATATATATACGTATGCATACACATACAGACCTAGTTTTATCGAGATTGCGATTATGAGAGGAATGTGCCACAAGTAGCTGACACAGCAGCCGATTTGTGATCGATATTTAGAGACAGACAGGTATACCAATCGATGGTGTTTATAGACGCATATGCATACATATGCACCCGCTTATATATATATATATATA
>NW_026351459.1:0-431 GCF_001194135.2 Octopus bimaculoides | reverse complement strand
ATGTAGATATATATATAAAGAGAAGACACCACTAAACTCGCTGTTTTATTTATGAATAGATTTAGTTTTATATTTCGAAATGTAAATAGAGTTTCGTTTAATGTTATAATTAAAGTTTAGATTAGTTTTATGAACGGTTTTACTCTGAGGATTTTAAGCAATCTACCTCCCTATCACAATTTATTTCTTAATCAATATAAGCCTCAGGTTAAAACCTAACTACAGATTGTTCAATAAATTTTCTTAGAAAACAAATTACTTCCAGCTTTAAACAACATACATTAAATATTCAAATTAATGTTTTATAATAATGTAATTTCAGTGATTTATTTTATATACAACAAAATAATATTGTCTATTGACTCATGTTGCCACTTCACTTTTCTTAGGTATGCTCCTAGTCTCTCTCTCTCTCTCTCTCTCTCTCTCTC
>NW_026351458.1:0-210 GCF_001194135.2 Octopus bimaculoides | reverse complement strand
TGTCTGTCCTTGTTTGTCTCCTCTGTGCATAGCCCCTTGTGGGCAGTAAAGAAATAAGATGGACAGATAGAGGGAAAGACAGACAGACAGACAGATAGATAGATAGATAGATAGATGAGACAGACATGTATCTATCTATAGATACTGTATCTATAGATACTGGAGGCGCAATGGCTCAGTGGTTAGGGCAGCAGACTCACGGTCATAGGA
>NW_026351457.1:0-709 GCF_001194135.2 Octopus bimaculoides | reverse complement strand
TATATTAATAATTAAATGATACTATGATTTTTATAAAATAAATAATTTAATATTTTAATTCATTTATTTAATGTAAATATATTAATTTATAATATTTTAGCTTCTTTCATGTACATTATCTAATTTACGTATTTTAGTTTTAATTTATTAGACTTTAAAATTATTTAGAATTTAACATGTTCCAGTAAATGTTATAATACAGTTAATTGTTTTATTATGATTATAGCTAAAATACATTTTGCTTTAAAAAAAACATTAAACACATATTTATATATCTCTTTATTCTATTACTTTTCTTTACGCCATATTTTCACGCGACTTAATTCTTATAAAAGTATAACGTTTAAAGTTTTAGTTTAAACTAAAGCTTGGATAAGATAAGTATTGCATTTATTTTCAGTAATATTGCTAAATGTTTTTCTTTTATTTATTGATAAAATAAATATTTTTATATAAATTCATTTGATAATGATTGTTTGTCGATATATATACATTGATTTTATTATTATTATTGTATTTTGACCTGACGATTAGCTATATTTTTGAATAGAATTGATTTTCAATCGATTTATTTTGAATCGATTTGATTTTTTATTTGATTTTTTTATTTTCTATTTGGGAATATGGTTATGAAACACGTGTAGTCATTTTTAATATTCTAATATTTATTACTTTGTACTTTTTTGATTTTTATTATAGATCTTTTTAG
>NW_026351456.1:0-402 GCF_001194135.2 Octopus bimaculoides | reverse complement strand
TAAAATCTGGATTTCCATTTTATTACAAATTCAGTTTTCGAACCTCGGATTTCGTAAAGTGGATTTCAAACCGTGGAATGTCATAAAATCTGTCTTCTTTCTGTGTTCAATCTTGCGTTTCGAATTTTGGACCCAGATGTGACACAGAAATTATTTTAAATCTGACAAAATTTCTGGCGAATTCCTGGAGCATAAAATAATTCCATAAAAGCCTAAAACAAAGTACATAAACTAAACAGGCAAGGACCCCAGGGTTTCACTGGTGCTTAATTCATCGACCCCGAAATGATGAAAGGCAAAGTCGACCTCAGCAGAATTTGAACTCAGAACGTAAAGACAGACGAGATACTGCTAAGCATTCTTTTCAATTAAAGGCACAAGGCCTGAAATTTTGAGGGTGGG
>NW_026351455.1:0-234 GCF_001194135.2 Octopus bimaculoides | reverse complement strand
GAAGTAGGGGTGGGGGTAACTATTTCATTAGATAATTAATATGGCTATTTTTATATATATTTATATATAACATACATGCATGCATGCCCACACACACATTAGTGTGTGTGTGTGTGTGTACTTGTATATGTATGTATATATCTAGGGAGGGTCGTTACACCAATAATACATACAACAGCAGCTCTATATATAGTTGTATATGTGTGTGTATATATATATATATATATATATATA
>NW_026351454.1:0-608 GCF_001194135.2 Octopus bimaculoides | reverse complement strand
ATATATATATATATATACACACACACACACACACGTATAAAAGTTGAATGCTGTATTTATGTACTTATATAGAATCTACATTTCACATATGATTAATAATACAATATACATCACTCTCACGTTGGGATTTGGTCCCAAAAGCCAACAAGCGATAGAAGTATTTCACTGGAAGCGCAGATAGTATCAAGAAATCAAACATTGATATTGTATTATACTAACTATATTTCCATTTCCTCTTCATTCAAGTACAATACCACAGTCCACTATTCTTTGTCTTATTTCATTGCCATTTAATTCATGCAATCTATATAGGTCATAAATGTGTATTATACGTATGTGTAAAATCGTATTTGCACTGTGGAGATAAGGTAACGCAATATCATTTATGCAGATATTTACAAGGACAGAAAACCTTGTACACAATTATATTCTTCTTCCAGAACTCAGAATTTTTTCTGTTTAATATCATCACAATTAGGGAGAAATTCTTCATTCAAAATATGTACCGTTCCATGTTTGGGGATGGTTGTTGTCATCACATCGTTCATTCTTCTCTAGAAGCACTCACAATTTCAATTTGGCAGAGGCTTTCCTGGTATATAGATGAA
>NW_026351453.1:0-352 GCF_001194135.2 Octopus bimaculoides | reverse complement strand
TTACAAAGAATAAGTCCTGGGGTCGATTTGCTCGACTATAGGCAGTGCTCTAGCATGGCCGCAGTCAAATGAGTGAAACAAGTAAAAGAGTTCATTTGTACTGCTCTACACCTTAGAGTGTCCTTCTTTTTTCAGATTTATATTTTTTACAAACGATATATATATATATAAGTGCAGGCATGGCTGTGTGGTTAAAAGCTTGCTTCTCAGCCACATGGTTATGGATTCAGCCCCACTACATGACAACATGGGCAAGTGCCTTCTTCTATAGCCTCGGACAAACCAAAGTCTTGTGAGTGGATTTGGTAGATGGAAACTGATAGAAGCTTGTCATATTTATATATGTGTGTGT
>NW_026351451.1:0-288 GCF_001194135.2 Octopus bimaculoides | reverse complement strand
TGTATGTATGTATGTATGCATGTATGTATGTGTGCATGCATGCATGCGTGTATATATTTACACACACACACACACGCACGCACGCACACACACACACACACAAACACACACACACACATATATATATGTATGTATATATATACACATATATATATTTGTTTGCTGAGCACAGTACATATTTTTATACGCTACTAATAGTTTCATGCAACGAAGACAACATAAGCACCATTTCATAACACGTCTGGTGTCTTCTTGCAATCTTCAGGTTGTGGTCACGTGGTATATATA
>NW_026351450.1:0-274 GCF_001194135.2 Octopus bimaculoides | reverse complement strand
ATGTATATACATACATATATGTGTCTACGTATGTATGAATCTAGTTATTCATATATATATATCTATATATAAAATATGATATGAAGTGTAGATGACTTCAAAGGCTGAGTGTAATAGATACAGCCATTTCAGTTGCAGGAATGCAGCAAATATACAAAAACTCTGTGCAGTGAAATCTGTGTTTTTCTAGTTTACTTAGAACAGATCTCAGTTCTTTAACCAGAAATAAACTGCTGGAGCGCCAGGAAGGAACCTTCGCCCTTATATACAATAT
>NW_026351449.1:0-303 GCF_001194135.2 Octopus bimaculoides | reverse complement strand
TATATATATATATGTATATATGTATATACATGTATATACATATATATATATACACACATATATATATATGTATACACACACATACATACATACATACATACATACACATATACATTATTTGATATGCTATTCACAGGAGGCAGGGTGCAATGTCAATGACCTTTGCTGGCCTTCTCAAGCTGGAACGAAAGTGATGTGGTTGATATATAAGTCCATATGTATTCTACACGCATGTGTGTGTATGCTTAAGCATGCCATTAGTATGCATGCATGAATAGGCATGTATACATGTATATTTATAAG
>NW_026351448.1:0-661 GCF_001194135.2 Octopus bimaculoides | reverse complement strand
CACACACACACACACACACACACACACACACGCACACACACATAGATATGTATACAATATGTAAACATATATAAGCATAGTTTAGCCGAATGGTTAAGAAGTTCGCTTCGCAATACCGAAATCCAGAATTCGACCCAACTTCGTGACATCTGTTGTAGATGTGAGATTCTGTAGATGTGAGATTCTGAACTGGATAGACGGAAACTGCATAAAACCCCGCTGGGTGGTTTGTACATGTAATTCATAAGATACAACCTTGTCACATACTATATCGCCCTGATTCTACTAGGAAATTACGTAAAAGATTACGGTCTCTGTGAGATACTCAGCCACTTACACGCTAATTCACCAGCAGGTAATTCAAGAGAACGAAAACCTCCTTCTTTGTTCGTGAGAGATAGAGTTCTGCTATAATATATCAATTCAATTTGGGTATTAACCTTGCAGTTTACTTCAGAAAACCAGTCTGCGGGTATCACCAATCAGATTTTACAGTGAAAGTTGAACGTCTTCCTGAAGATGCAACTGAAAATCTGTGAATATTCTTCGAGTTTTTATATATTATAAAGAAGGAGAATGGAGTTAATACACGCGCTCGCGCGCACACACATCATATATATATATATATTATTATTATTATTATTATTATTATTATTATTAT
>NW_026351447.1:0-374 GCF_001194135.2 Octopus bimaculoides | reverse complement strand
CATACATACATACATACATACATACATACAAACATATATGTATGTGTATGTAAGTATGTATGTATGCATGTATGTATGTATACATACACACATGCACATAGACATACATACACATGCTCATATATATACATATATATATGTATATGTTTATATATATATGTATATATATGTATATATATGTGTGCATATGTATATATATGTATATATATATATGCATATGTATATATATACACATCCACATATATACAAGTATATGCATACATGCATATATACATACATAAACGCATATATGCACTCATATATACATATATATATTTGTGTATAAATATACATGTGTCTACATATATATGTGTACTTGTATATATATATATATA
>NW_026351446.1:0-229 GCF_001194135.2 Octopus bimaculoides | reverse complement strand
AATATGTACATCTGCATATATCATCATTAAAGATTCATCGATCGAACGTGATACATTTGACACGCCATTGATAAATTCACAAGTAAAGTGAATATTCTTTTCTACTCTGGGCACAAGTCCCGAAATTTTGGGGGAGGGTCCAGTCGATTAGATCGACCCCGGTACTGGTACTTAATTTATCGACCACGAAAGGAGGAAAGGCAAAGTCGACCTCGGCGGAATTTGAACT
>NW_026351445.1:0-706 GCF_001194135.2 Octopus bimaculoides | reverse complement strand
ATATCATATATATGTAGAGAGAGAAAGAAATAAGCATAGCTATAATTATACTTTGCTACGTTCTATCAATCTCCTCTCTTCTCTCATACATGTTTGTATGTGCGCATTTCATATTCCTTTGTTTTTCTTTCGTATTTCCATTGTTGTAGTCTTACTTTTCAATCTTGTACCATTATCTACGCGATACATTATTCTCTTTCTTGTCACGTTTCTTGTCATTTCTCCTCATTTCCTTTTCCGACACAATCGGTGTCTAACTGTTCACACACTTTTACATAAAGGCACATCTCTCGTTCTTACAATCGCTATCATCTCACCGTGTTCAAACTTTCTCCTACATTCGCTTTCTTTCGAAATAGATGTGAGAAAAGATATGATGGAAAGGGGGAAACACAGCAAGAGAGAGAGAGACTGAGTAAGGAAAGAGAGAGATAGAGGTACCAAATAGCAGAGAAATGGATAGAGTTATATATAATAACATTTTTATACAAGACTATACTTCACTAATAAGCACATTAATCTATATATGTACACATACACAGGTACAATGATGCTATATATATAGATAGATAGATAGATAGATAGATAGATAGATAGATAGATAGATATAGATATGTGTGTGTGTACATATATACGAATATATATATATATATCTATATGTAAATATGTACGTATGTGTGTGTGTGTGTATCTCGTAGACATAGAA
>NW_026351444.1:0-390 GCF_001194135.2 Octopus bimaculoides | reverse complement strand
TATATGTATGTATGTATATCTATGTATGTATACACATCTATATATGTATGTATATATATACGTATATATATAAGTATATAAACATATGTATATATATATATATATGCATATATAAATGTATATATATATGTACTGTGTATATATATATGTATACATATGTATATATAAATGTATATATATATATGTGTGTGTGTGTATATATGTATGTATATATAAATGTATATATATGTATACATATATATATATGTATGTGTATATATTTATATATATATGTGTATATATGTAAGGACATATATATGTATATATATATTTGCATGTATCTATGTATAGATATATTTTTTAAAATAACGTCGACCACTAACGTGGACAATTAATGCTCTAGAAATAGAT
>NW_026351443.1:0-355 GCF_001194135.2 Octopus bimaculoides | reverse complement strand
AGGCACAAAGCCTGAAATTTTGTGGGAGGGGGCCAGTCGATTAGATCGACCACAGTACGCAACTGGTGCTTAATTTATCGAGCCCGATAGGATGAAAGGCAAAGTCGACCTCGGTGGAATTTGAACTCAGAATATAAAGATAGACGAAATACCGCTAAGCATTTCGTCTGACGTGCTAACGTTTCTGCCTGCTCGTCACCTTCATAACCCCGAAATATTGAATACAAGGTAAGTCTATATTAATTCATGTATTCGCTTTCTTGTGATTTGCCTTGCATTTACTTCACATTGTTCTGGCCTTACCCTTTATACAATATATTCTACGCAATGCTTCATAGTAATTATTCCATATATA
>NW_026351442.1:0-691 GCF_001194135.2 Octopus bimaculoides | reverse complement strand
GAACCCTCGACGTCGTAAGCGACGGAGTGCCAACAACAACAACAACGATCAGGACGATTACGACGACTATAAAAGCAACATCAACATATCCGCTCCCTCTTCAAGAAAAAAAATAAAAATTACATCAATAACAACACCAAAAATATTATTTCATACACATCTAAGTGAGATCTGCATTCGCCAAAGAAAGAAGCCTGTAGGTAGTCGCTTGACTATCAGGCTGAGTAAAAAGTAAGCAACGTTTTGAAACATGAAATTCATCACAATATATTTCAACAATGTGGAAATTTTATTCATCAAATTAAGTACCATTACAATCAATATATTTTTGCCAACGAGTTTGTTTATTCCAATAACATGAACATCTGGAGTTCTGGAGCTGATGAACTCTTTGAATGCACTTTCAGCAACGGTTTGATTTTTGAACTCCTTCTCTCATAGTTAACCATCAAGGTGCTTGAAAAAGTGGTAGTCGATAGTCTGGGGAATAAGCTGGGTTGGGAAGAACTTGGTAAGCAAGTTCCCTCAAATTCTGGAGCGTCATTAGTGAAACGTGTGATCGAGCATTGTCATGAAGAATGATTGGCCCTCTTTTGTTGACCAGTCTGGGACGGAGGAGTAGCAGCTTTTCATTCACTTTGGCAATTTCATGGCAATATGTTTCTGCAGTAATGGTTTTTCGGGGTTTTAA
>NW_026351441.1:0-519 GCF_001194135.2 Octopus bimaculoides | reverse complement strand
TGCTGGTGGTGTTGGTGGTTTATGTGGTGGTGGTGGTAGTAGTAGTAGTAGTAATAGTAGTAGTAGTAGTATCATCATCATCAGCAGCAGCAGCAGTAGTAGTAGTATCATCATCATCATCATCATCTTTGTCATCTCTCTGTATTATGAGAGTCAACTACATCAGTAACAACAACGGAACAGAAAGCTACAGTAATAAATCTTGTGGTAGTAGTAGTAGTAGTAGTAGTAGTAGTAGTAGTAGTAGTAGTAGTAGTAGTATCATCATCATCATCAGCATCAGCAGCAGCAGCAGCAGTAGTAGTAGTAGAAGTAGTAGTAGTAGTAGTAGTAGTAGTAGTAGTAGTAGTAGTAGTAACTGGATACTGGAGAACGTGGTGGGGGTCGAGATGGAGTTGGTGTTAGCGGTGGAGATGGTAGTGATGGTGGTGGGGTGGCGGAGGTGAAGATGGTGGTGGTGGTGATGTTATGTTGTTGATGGTAGTAGTAGTAGTAGTAGTAGTAGTAGTAGTAGTAGTA
>NW_026351440.1:0-551 GCF_001194135.2 Octopus bimaculoides | reverse complement strand
GGACAAAATGAGAAATATAAAATAAAGAATTAGCTGTATACTGCAGTTTCAAGCATTAACGTTTTACTTACGTAACAACATCCGTGTTCTCATCAGCACAGCCGTTCTAGAATCAATATAATTTGCAGAACTATACACGAATTGTCTTCATGAAATAAGACTTGCACATAGTTCTACCGATTACATTGAGGTTATTTTTCAAAATGCCTCAGCTCTGGTGCATCAAATTTCGGAAACAATTCTGTAGAGAATAATTCACTGCAGTATATAGTGCTGGCTGGAGAACATAATTATTTAAATTATTATTTATATAGATAGGGTGATAAATTGAATATTAATTCAATTGGATGTCCACCTAGTGGTCATCCCTTATACACGTGTGTATATATATATATATATATATATATCTTAATATATAAAGCTGAAGTTGTGTGTCTGTGTGTAGCCTTTTTAAAAGTTTATAGAAATCCACATTTTCCACTTTTTCGTGAAAATTTTTGCATCAATAAAATTTTCTCGATGTGAACTTTCCAGTGCAGTAATTAGATTTT
>NW_026351439.1:0-291 GCF_001194135.2 Octopus bimaculoides | reverse complement strand
TATGAATATGATGAATACAGAGTCTCATTCAGCCCTACATAAAATTTCGCGGGCGTAGAAGGCGTCCACATTAGCTGATGTTTTCGAAGTCTGATTCTAAACATCTGATGATAAGACCTATTCAGCGCCAACGAAACATCAAGAAAAGTGGAGCTGCAAAAGGTTGTTAAGAAATACATTTAAGTGCTTCTAAATGTTCAGCGTTACTGTCTTTCGTTTGTTTACCAACTCGTATATCTTTTTCTCTCTTTGACTCTCTATATTTAGCTATCTACACACACACACACACAC
>NW_026351438.1:0-579 GCF_001194135.2 Octopus bimaculoides | reverse complement strand
ATACATACATACATACACATACACATATTACCTATACACATAAATGCCTATATCCATATGTATATATACATACATAAATAGACAGGAAGAAAGAAAGAAAGATTTGGCAGGTGCTGGGGACGTTTTCTTATGACGTTTCACGCATAAGCCATAAACATTCTTCGACGTTACTATGATCTAGTATAAGCAAAACGATTCAACAGTAAGATTTTTATTCCATTCTCTGGGACAGAAATACCCTTTATTTCTTTAGCACCGACCATTACTTGGTTACGCTTGGTATCCCTCGTCTGTTATCGGTGTGGGTTGCACGTAGCTAATTAGCAGTCGAAACAGATAGTTAAAAGAGGAATCTATGGTCATATAAATACATATACATAAACATACGAACATTGTAGGAGTGTTCGTATATTTTAACTAAGAGAAGAGTGTATGTCTATCAAACTCAAGTCGTAGTCTCTCTATACATATGTATATGTACATAATCTGTATAATGCACATACAAATATCTACATGCATGTTAGACATCTACATACACTGACATACATACATACATACATACATACATACATACATACA
>NW_026351437.1:0-301 GCF_001194135.2 Octopus bimaculoides | reverse complement strand
TATGCATATACATATATACATACATATCCATAAATACATGCATACACAAATATATATATAGATATATGTGTATATATATGGCCATATATATATTTATATATACATATATATATACATATATGAATATATATGAACATATATAGATACACATGCACTCATTCATACATACAGAATACACACATGCATGCATACATGCATATATGTTTCTATATGTGTATGTATGTATGTATGTATGTATGTATCAATGTATCTATCTACATAAACATCTACATATAAGTATATATAAATATAAATATATATA
>NW_026351435.1:0-439 GCF_001194135.2 Octopus bimaculoides | reverse complement strand
CTTGGGAAATAGGTTTGTTAAAATCCCGTCTCATTACAGAATTATCAGGTTGAGGTGGGGTCTCCACCTTTTCTTTTTCTCTCGTTATCGGGGCTGGTAGTCCATTAAATATAGACTTATTAAAGTCCAGTCTCATAGATGATACTGACTTACGGTGTTTGTTTTGTAAAATTCTATGAGTCTTATTTGAGACTTCATACACGTCATAATTGTTGTATTTCTCCGAAAGGTTATCTATTTTTTTTTTGCAGTCTTAATTAATTGAATGTTTCTCATTAGTTCAGTATCTTTACTGTATTCGGCTATTATGCCTTTCTCCTCTTTTTCTCTTCTTGCAGTCTTTTTTGGTCGTTAGTAGTCGCCACTCTCGGTTGAGCTGCTGATTGTAGTTTTCTTTTGTTTGTTGTTTTCTTCTCGTCTTTTTCTTCTTTTTCTTCTT
>NW_026351434.1:132-564 GCF_001194135.2 Octopus bimaculoides | reverse complement strand
CTATAGTAGAAGACACTTGCCCAAGGTATCACACAGTGGGACTGAGCCCGGAACCGTGTGGTTGGTAAGCAAGCTACTTACTACACAGGCACGCCTGCGTCTATATATATATGTGTATATATATATATTTACACTCACAGATGCGTATATATACAGGTATACACATATACATATATATATATGTGAGTGTGTATTTCTATGTGAATCGTTGGCGATTTTTTCCCTCCGTCTACCTTTTCTATTGTACTTTTCCTCTCTCTCCTGTTTCTGAAGAAGAGCTTTGCTCGAAACATAAAACCACCTTTCTTTCCTTCCCTGAGCGTCTGTTAATACTTTACATGTACCACGCCCTGCGTTGTTGTTTTTTGTTTGTTCTTCGTTTTTTCATTTACTATCTATCTATCTATCTATCTATCTATCTATCTATCTATC
>NW_026351434.1:0-122 GCF_001194135.2 Octopus bimaculoides | reverse complement strand
TATCTATCTATCTATCTATCTATCTATCTATCTATCTATCTTTCCATCTAGCTGTCAGTCCCGTCTGTCTTTCTATATATATATATATATAGATAGATATGCAGGGCAGGGAATCGTCAATT
>NW_026351432.1:0-354 GCF_001194135.2 Octopus bimaculoides | reverse complement strand
GCCTGTCTGTTTGTCTGCCTGCCTGTCTGTTTGTCTGCCTGCCTGTCTGTCTACATGTATGTATGTATGTACGTATGCATGTGTACATTATATGTATGTGTGTATATATTTTTGTATGAATGTGTGGGTATGAATGCATGTATGTATGTACGTATATATATGTTCATCTACGTGTGTGTATGTATGCGTGCGTATGTATATGTGCATGTGTATGTATGATGCATGCATATGTGTGTATATGTATGCATGCAAGCATTCGTGTGTGAATATGTATGCATGTATCAATGCATGTATGTTTTCTCATCCTGATTGGAGTGTGATCAATCATCCGGCTTGGTTACAAAAAAAAAAAAA
>NW_026351431.1:0-235 GCF_001194135.2 Octopus bimaculoides | reverse complement strand
GTGTGTGTGTGTGTGTGTGTGTGTGTATACATATATATATATATGTGTATGTATGTATGTACGTATGTATGTGTGTGTGTATATATATATATATCTATATATATATACACACACATTTATATACATATACACACATATACAATATATAGACATATATGTATAGATATTTGCATGTATATGTCTATATATGTTTATATAATTTTGTATTTATATGTTATTCTCATCGTTTTGTTTT
>NW_026351430.1:0-347 GCF_001194135.2 Octopus bimaculoides | reverse complement strand
TTCAGTTTTTGTCCAATCTACAAAGGCTGCTGAGAATCTAAGTAATCATACTGCCCAAGTATTTACAGCCTTCACTACATTCGGACCATTTAGCTTTGATTTCATTAGCTTCCTCACCCTTCTCAATTTTCGTTTTCATTTCTGTAGTTAGTACTCTGTCAGATTCTAATACTCTTAGATACTTATATCCCTTCTTTCAATGATTTTAATGTCTGGCCATCTGGTAATTGGATGCCTTCACTGTTGACTACCTGTCCCTTTTCCATGACTAATATTGCACACTTATCTATGCCAAATTCTATGCCTTTATCTTTGCTGAAGTTTGTATTAAGGAATCTATCTCTTTT
>NW_026351429.1:0-300 GCF_001194135.2 Octopus bimaculoides | reverse complement strand
GGGAGAGTAGAGTATGAGATACGGATTGTGTGTTGAGAAAAGATTTTATATCTATGGTTAGGGTCGAAATTTTTTGTAAGATATCCATAAATTTCTTATAGATGTTCGTAGATACTGCATAGTTGTAAGGGATGTTAAACCATATAGAATGTTTTCTTTTAAATTTGTGATGTAATTGGGATTTGTGGTTATTATAAGTATTTGGGGTTATATTATTGCTTCTACTATCAATTTGTAGTTTTCTTATTGAGATCTATCTTGTTATGTAAAGTAATTTTCCTACTCTTATGGCCATTATTA
>NW_026351428.1:0-708 GCF_001194135.2 Octopus bimaculoides | reverse complement strand
TATTATTATTATTATTATTATTATTATTATTAAAGCAGCAAGCTGGCAGACTCGTTAAGCATACCAGACAAAATGCTTTGCGGCATTTCGTCCGTTCTGAGTTCAAAATGCCACTAAGGTCGACTTTGCCTTTCGTCCTTTTGGGAGCGATGAAATAACTACCAGACGAACACTGGGGTTGATGCAGTCAAGTAGCCCCTCCCCTAGAGTAGAGATGATTATCATTTTTTATCATTGGATGTAAATCCCAGCACTTTATGTCTGTTTTGTATTCCCCCACCTCATCCTTCGTCCCGGTGGCAAATAAACGAAAACATCATCATCATCATCATCCATCATCATAATCCATCATCATCATCATCATCATCATCATCATCATCATCATCATCATTATCATCATCATTCCACATCCTTTATTCAAGTAACCAGGTTCAAATAAAATCCATGTTAAATCCAGAAGTTAATATATAATTTTTTAATTATTCCCCTCGGTTCATATAATCTTTATATTTCTAATTAAACTAATCCTGTCTTTAGATTCTTTTTTATAAGCATTGCCTTTCCATTAGCACAGACTCTCATTATCTCCAACAGTCGTCTACACACACGTGCACATATAGACGCGCATGCATATGCATACATACAGATATATACACATATATATACACATTCATATATGTATATATATATATATATATATATATATAT
>NW_026351427.1:0-638 GCF_001194135.2 Octopus bimaculoides | reverse complement strand
TCGGATCAACTGGAACCCTCGATGTCGTAAGCGACGGAGTGCCAACAAATGGGTTTGATAGATCCATTTGAAGAAAATACGTGGGAAGTTGCAAACAATATACCTGGATTTTTCTTGTTGAAAATTTAAGAGAACCAGTGCCATATGAAGATAAGAACTTTTTATTAAATAGGAACCATTAAGGCTACATGACCAGAGAAAATTTGTAGAATTGATACGAAAAAATGTGTCAACAACATTATCACGAAATTTCATCTGAAAGAAACTAGTGAACGGTAATCTTCGAATAGCGACAGTGCGAAACACTACCTCTGTATAAATAAATAATTATATTCTATAACATGTGTTGAGTGTTCTTTCTCCCACGTGTGCAACACACACGAGCATACACACATACTTATAAACATATACATAAATATAATACTTACCTACAAGTGTGTGTGTGTGTGTGTGTGTGTGTGTGTGTGTATATGTTGTGTGTATCACTTATAAATATTCTAATATAGATGCTCGAATACTATACATATATACATAATACATACATGCATGCATGCATACGTACATATAACTAATAAATTTTCTATAGCATATACATGCTTCTTATACGCTTCTATGCACGCGCATAGAGTGTGTGTGTG
>NW_026351426.1:227-351 GCF_001194135.2 Octopus bimaculoides | reverse complement strand
TATATACATATGAATATACATATATATACAGGAAGGGCATCCAGTTGTAGAAACTCTGCCAAATTAGATTGGACCCTGGTGTTGCCATCCAGTTTCACCAGTCCTCAGTCAAATCGTCCAACCC
>NW_026351426.1:0-110 GCF_001194135.2 Octopus bimaculoides | reverse complement strand
TATATATACATATATATATACATATACATATATATATATATGTACATATATACATACATATACATATATAATACATATATACATACATATATACATACATACATACATAT
>NW_026351424.1:0-611 GCF_001194135.2 Octopus bimaculoides | reverse complement strand
ACCACCACCACCTACGCCGTCATCCCCTCCCTACTTCCCCTGCTACCTCCAGCCTCCGGACCAAGATACCGTATCAATCCTATGTTTGACCACTGTAATGGCTGTTCACCACCACATTCAAACAACACACGTACACACACATGCACACACACACACACACACACACACACATGCGACTCATAAGCAAACACATGCATATACATTTGTGTGTGTGTTTATATACATATGTGTGTGTGTGTGTGTGTGTGTGTGTGTGTGTGTTTCAACACATCAAACACATAGATCCGTTTATACACACATACATATATTACATAATCATGCAATCATACAGGCGCATTTATGTACGTATAGACGTGTATGTATATATATGTATATATAATATACACATATAGATTGATATAGTTATATATGTATACTCACATCGTTTTTGAGACACAAAAATGTGTGTTTGTGTGTACGTGTTTGTGTGTGTGTGTGTACATATATAACGTACCAAAAGTGACACACGTGTGTACACAACACACATATTACATAATCGTACGCACATCCATACATACATACACACACTTATATACGTATGTTTTTATATATACATAAATATATATATATAT
>NW_026351423.1:0-261 GCF_001194135.2 Octopus bimaculoides | reverse complement strand
GGTTTATGTTGTTGTTGTTGCTGTTGTTGTCTATTATTTGTGTAGCGTTTTGGTAAAATACAATATTTTCTTTTACTTGTTTCAGCCATTGGACTGCGGTGATACTGGGGCATCACCTTGAATGGTTTAGTCTAACAAATCGACCCCATTACTTATTTTATTAAGTCTGGCACTTATTATATCGGTCACTTTTTACCGAACCTTTAAGCTATGGGGGATGTAAACAATATCAATTGTCAAGCGATGGTGGGCACAAAGCTA
>NW_026351422.1:0-384 GCF_001194135.2 Octopus bimaculoides | reverse complement strand
TGTACCAGTTCATTAATATGCTCACCCACTCTAGCACCATTTATGTAAATTAGGTCAGGCCTAGTTCAGTCAGTGCTGCACACTATTGTGTCTCAGTAAACAAGTAATCAAATCCTGACTTCGGCTTTAACAAAAGCCGAAACTAATCGATTAGTTAGCTTGATCCTTCTCACTGGCTGTCAAAAGGCCTATGATTTAACCAGGAGTCCAATTGTCATGATGATAATTTTGTTTGCTATTCTAATACACGCACACAGATAGATATGCATAAGTAGTCTTCAAGTTTGTATGTTTGATTTTTGTACTCTTCAGTCTTTCTGAAATTCAAAGAGATAAATCTCAGGAACAACATACACACAAACATCACTAATCTAAATATTGAAC
>NW_026351421.1:0-243 GCF_001194135.2 Octopus bimaculoides | reverse complement strand
GGGCTTCTTTCAGTTTCCATCTAACAAATCCACTCACAAGGCTTTGGTCATCCCAAGGCTATAGTAAAAGACACTTGCCAAAAGTGTCACACAGTAGGATTGAACCCGGAATCATGTGGTTAGGAAGCAAGCTTCTTATCACACAACCACACCTGTTGTATATGTAAAAAGACAGAAACAGATTTTATACAAATGTAAAATATATATCTATATGTATATGTAATACACACACACACACACACA
>NW_026351420.1:0-328 GCF_001194135.2 Octopus bimaculoides | reverse complement strand
TATTTTGTTCATATTGTTATTGGTTTATGGGGAACGTATTGTCACATGTGTTTTGTGGTTTGTTAGGGGCGTGTGTTAGTGTTCCATTCTAGTTTCCTATTCAGGCTAGGTTTCTCTTCTATTATGTGTGTAGCTTCAGTAATTTGTCTAAGTGCTGCATCACTGCTATGTGTAGATAAGATTTTAATTTCTATGTTGTTGATTGAGCCTCTATGTTCTTGCTCAGCGTGCCGGTACAGAACTGATGAGTTCTTCCCTTCCTTAAGGTCCCTCCAATGTTCCTTTGCCCGCTCCCCTATGCTCCTTGCTGTTTCGCCTACATATGTCA
>NW_026351419.1:0-324 GCF_001194135.2 Octopus bimaculoides | reverse complement strand
GAGAGAGAGCATGACGTTTCGGGCGGAGCCCTTCGTCGGATATATATATATATTATTGTGTCTGGGGAGAGGCATTCTCTTTTAATGCCTTATTATTTAACACACTCACCGGTTCGATTTCCGCTCACTCATTTATTTTTCTAAAGTCTTCATTGCGTCTTGTAAACTTTTCAATAGTCGTTGACTCTGATCGTTATCAGAGCTGTGTTCTTCTTGTTTGTTTGTTTGTTTGTTTGTGTGCATGTGTGTGCGTCAGTGTTCATGTGTATACACATATGTATGTATATGTGTTTGTATGTATGTATGTATGTATGTATGTATGTA
>NW_026351418.1:34584-38258 GCF_001194135.2 Octopus bimaculoides | reverse complement strand
GTATATATGTATGTATATATATATGTATATGTGTGTATATATATATATATTTATACACATATATATATTATTTGCCTGTTTGTCGTCGCTTGATCATCGTACTACCTCCATCAGTCGCCGAAAAGAAACAAATTTGTAGAGAAAAAAACGTAAGGAAATACAAAAAGAAAACCGTGACCCTTTCAAACGCATCAACTAAAAGGTTAATATTCGGTGATTTGTTAAGTTTTGGCCGTTGTCTTTTCGTTCGTTCATTTGTTCTCACTGATTAAATGTGTTTGCAATAAGAGCCAGCCTTGTGATTATGAAAGGGACTGTGGGTATGGCTGAGCGACGGCAGAGAATTTTGGGGTGTGACGCGCTCTAGGATAAATATAATTATTACTCTACACACGTTTCGCTATCATTGTTCTTTTTTTAATTCTTTTCTTGTTCCCTCTCCCCCCATCTCTCTCACTCTCTCTCTTTTACTGTCGCTTCTTCGCTCACTCTTTCCTTCTCTGTTTTCATCATCATCATCGTCATTATCATTATTATTATTATTATCGTTATTATTATTATTATTATTATTATTATTATTATTATTATTATTAACACGGTAATATTCATAGCGTTATGAAATTTGATATAAGATCGATGGTCTGGAGCGGGTGATGCTTTAACAGTGACAAATTGCACAATATCAACAATAACAGCGATAAATTTTTTTTTAAATCCCAATGCTATTGCTGTAATATTTATTAATATTAATAATAATAATTATAATAACAATAACGTTAATGATAATGTTATTGAATGATGATAAATGCTAACGTTTTGTTATGGGAAAAACGAAAAGGAAAAAAAAAACAGATGGCGAATTCTTAGGCATGTTGTTGTCACCGTTGTTGTTGTTGTTGTTATTGTTGGTTTTGTTGCTGTTGTTGCTGTTGTTGTTGTTGCTACAGTTGCGGGTGTTTCGTCATTTCTCTCTAGGGAATCACCGGAAAAATACAAAAAAATAAAACTACAAGCGTTCAAAGACAGAAATACATGGTAGCCATTTTGTTTCTAGTATCTCTGACGTATACCTTTTCTTATCCATAATTTTTCTTCCTTCTCCCATCTTCTTTTTCTTCTTTCTCCCATCTTCTTTTTCTTCTTCTTCTTCTTCATCTTCTTCTTCTTCTTCTTCTGTTCCACCTCTTCTTTCTCTCTCTCCTCCTCCTCTTCCTTCTATTATTACTATTATTATTATTGTCTTTGTTGTTGTTGTTATCATTCTTCTTCTTCTTCTTCTTATTATTATTATTATTATTATTATTATTATTAT
Source organism: Octopus bimaculoides (assembly GCF_001194135.2). NCBI lineage: Eukaryota > Metazoa > Mollusca > Cephalopoda > Octopoda > Octopodidae > Octopus > Octopus bimaculoides. Next base: position 36,946 of record NW_026351418.1, on the reverse strand, counting down.
TACATATATATATATATATATATGTGTGTGTGTGTGTGTGTGTATATATATATGTAAGTATTTAAGTAGCTGTTGAAGCACGTTCACTGCATGTGGCTACCTGATGTCATCCATGATGTTTGTACAATTTGGTAGACGGAAACTGAAAGAAACTTGTCGTATATATATATAGATAGATAGATATGTGTGTGTGTGTGTCTGTGTGTGTGTGTGTGTATGTATATTTTCGGGTGTTTGTGTATATAGTACAGGTGTGCAAGGTATTGGTCACCTCGAGGCTATAGCAGAAGACACTTGTTCATTGTGCCACACGGTGGCGCTGAACATTATATCAAAGGTGTGCAGAGCGATCGTTTATCCGCACATCCATGCTTGCGCCTGCTTACCTATTAATCACAACACCAACAGGAATAACAATTCAGTAACAACCACATAGCAACAACAACCGAAACCACCACCACCAACAACTACAACAACTTGCCCCCCCCCCCACCATCAACATCGCCAACACCAACATGGTTGGCAGACAACTGAACGTGAAGCGAAGTTCATTGAACTACTTGGATTATCGGAATAGATTATCCATCGAAGTTTTCCACGGATCAACGAGTTTTTCGTCTGAAAAGATTTGCTTAACACACCATCCACCATATCCCTCCATCAAATTTCGATCTTTAACCACCCCATAGTCTCTCTGCAAAGCCATTTCTTAGGAAACACAAATATAGAGAAACAATGAGGAAAGATGGCGGCGGGAAATCGAAAGACGATGAAAAAGCAGACGATAAGAAGGAGAAAGCAACATGGTCGTCTGCTTTAGTCATTTTATAAATTGGTCGGTTGGTTTGTCACATTCTCTCATTCTCTCGTCGCTCCTTCGCTTGTGCACAGATTCTTTCATTCTCTCATTCTTTTATCATTCTTCAGTTCGTATATTTTGTTATTTATTTATTTATTTATTTATTTATTTTATTCATTTTCTTCCTCGATTACATTCTCTTTCGCACATTCATTGACTATACATACATACATATATACATACATGCAAACACACATATACATACACACACATATATGTATATATATATATATATATATATATATATATATATATATATATATATATATATATATATATATATATATATATATATATATATATATATATATATATATATATATATATATATATATATATATATATATATATATATATATATATATATATATACATATATATGTATATATATATATATGTATATATATGTATATATATATAGGCATATGCATATACATGTCTATATAAAAGTATATATATACATATATATATGTATATATATGTGTATATATATATATATATATATATATATATATATTAGGTAATAAAAAAAAATGATTTACACCTGGGAGCTTACTGGTAAATATATATATATTTGTATGTGTATATATGTATGTAGATAGATAGATACATAGATAAATAGATAGATAGGTAGAGAGAGAGAGAGAGATGGGGAGTAGATTTATATATATAAATGTATTCTTTTCTTCTTTAACTTGTTTCAGTCATTTGACTGCGGCCATGCTGGAGCACCGCCTTTAGTCCAACAAATCGACCCAGGACTTATTCTCTGTAACACCACAACTTCGAAAATCGGGAAAACAAACACCACTACTACTACTACTACTACTACTGTTGCTGCTGCTGCTGCCGCCACCATCACCACTACCACCACCACTACTGCAGCTACTACCACATCTACTACTACTACTACTGCTACCACTACCACAACCACCATCATTACTACTATTACTACCGCCAACACCACTACTATTGCTAGTACTGCAACGCACACCTCCGCTGCAACCAAAACCACCAGCACCACTGCCGCCGCCGCCAGCACCAACTCAACCATCAATCAAGTAAGAGGCAAGTCAGGAGTCAGCGGAGCGAAACGGTGCTGCGCTTCCGGTCACGCTTGGACGCTTCCGGAACGTCGGTGCAGTTAAGTACACAGATTAGCAGAGAGAGATAAATATTGACAAACGGAGGCGGCGGCTGTGGGTGACGATGGTGGTGCTGGTGGTGGTGCTGGTGGTGCAGGTGGTGATCGGGGGGTAGACGACTAGAAAGTGGCGGTGGTGCTGTTATTGTTGTAGTTGTTCTTGTTGGTGGAGGTGGTAGTGAGTGTGGAGGAAGCGGAAGGTGATGGTGGCAGTAGTATCGGTGCTGGATGTGGTGGTGGTGTGGGGGTGCTGGTGGTCGAGGGTGGGGGTAGAAATTTAGAAGGTTGCGATGGTGCTGTTATTGTTGTAGTTGTTCTTGTTGGTGGAGGTGGTAGTGAGTGTGGAGGAAGCGGAAGGT
>NW_026351418.1:32964-34161 GCF_001194135.2 Octopus bimaculoides | reverse complement strand
TATTCACCAATGCCTTCCCATGCTGCACACCATCCTGTATAAATCCCTCCCTCCACTTACCCACCCACAGGTGAATTGGTCATTTGCCGGCGCGGGCCGGATGTTAGCGTGGGCATGTTGATATAGATGGCGTTGGTGTAGTCGACGAGATGGTGGTGGTGGTGGTGAGGATGATGATGATGATGATGATGATGGTGATGATAATGATGATGATGATGTTGATGACGACGACGACGACGATGATGATGATGATGTGGGTAGCTGTGACTGACTGTGGTGATGGTGGTGGTGGTGCTACTAGCCTAGATGTTGTTGTTGTTGCTGGTGGTGGCGGTGGTTGAGGGGAAGGAGTAGAGAGTCTGCTACTTGGGAGAGGGAAGAATTTTTTTTTCAGGTTACGCCTCGTTAAACCGGAAAAACGAATCAGCACGTGACCTGTAAATCGTGACGTAATTGCGTTTGTTTGGTTTATTTGTTAACGAGGCTGTAGTTTATGCTGCAGTTAGTGTTGTTGTTTAGCCCCAGGTCAGTCCTGATCCAGGCAGACCTATGATCGAAGACGTTCCAGCTGTGACCATCGCATCATTTATTCAGGCATAGTGTATCTTGGACTACATTATCTAATGTATAGTAGTTAGTATTAGTGGCTATAGTTGTTGTTTAACCCCAGGTCAGTCCTGATCCGGACACATCTATGATCAAAGATGCCCCAGCCGTGACCATCATATTTCTTTATTCAGTCGTAGTGTATCTAGGACTACATTATCTAATGTAATTAAAATTTCTCCAAAGTGGAGTTGCCGTTCAAGAAAGTGACGTGTGCATTTTCTGATGAAGCCTATTGCGGTATAAACACGTGACAACAATTGTCTTTTACTTCTAAACAATGCCTCTTCCTTAATGCCAGTAGAGGCTACAATTCCAGCCAATGCAAAATTGCCAAAGTGTAGTACAACGGTTTGACCATGGAATGGCGAAACTATTTCTTCCTTTTCTGAAAACGCAATGTTTTGGACTTACGATACATTTGCATAATAGCAACCTCATATATATGGGAGAATTTACGAAAAAAACAACAGACGAAGACAGGTGGTGTAAACAACAAATGGATGTATTAGTTAAATGCTCGGGAATAGAGAAAGTCTTTGACATTTCGAGCCTACGCTCTTCAACTGAAAGGAACACAGAAAGATATAT
>NW_026351418.1:29055-31822 GCF_001194135.2 Octopus bimaculoides | reverse complement strand
TATATATATATATATATATATATATATATATATATATATAAAACATCTTATGAAGATTTTATCCTTGAATATGTATCTATATATTGTTTGTTCTCCGTGACAGCATTACAACCGGTGCCGACGTGTTTCAGTCACCGAAACCTAGCGGATCAGCAAAGGAGATCGATAAAATAAGTACCAGACTCAAGGAGAGAAATAACTAGCCCCACCCCTAACATTTTAGGCTACGTGACTAGTTGAGAAAATATTTTTAATATCTCTATTATTATTATTATTATTATTATTATTATTATTATTATTATTATCATTATTACTATTACTATTATTATTATTATTGTTATTATTATTATTACTGCTGTTATGTGAGATTTTTTTACCTCCTTCATTTGGCTTATTAAAATAACGAGGTTTTCTTAGCTTGTGTGTGTGTGTGTGTGTGTGTGTGTACGTATGTATATGTATATATATATGGACATTGATAGCGATATATACATATATATATATATATACATATATACACATCTATATACAGACAGATTGGTAGATAGACAGATAGATCGATAGATAGATAGATAAATAGATATAGATATAGAGAGAGAAAGAGAGATAGATAGATAGATAGATACATAAATACATACTTGGGCAGCCAGATAAATAGGTAGACATGTAGATAGATTGATAGATAGGTAATTGCATATGCATACACACACGCACACACACAAACACGCTCACAGAAACATATATATATAAGCACGCCTGTCTTCTACCGCCACACACGTTTTCACGCCTCATTAAGCAAGGAATATATTTCTCTCCACTTGTCACTCGAAATAGTTTTAACATTTCTTTGGAATTTCCTGAAAATAAACATCTAAAAATCGAAAGAAAAAAAAAAGCCCAAAAAGAAACCGTTTTCGAATAATAATAATAAGAAGGAGAAGAAGAGTGCACAACCCCCTTCTTCCAAAGTGAAAATAAAGAGAAAGAAACAAAAAGTAGCAACAAAAAAAATGCAATAAAAACGAGAAAAAAAAAACCCCATCACAAACGTTTCGAAATCTTTAAAACCCATTTTCATAATTTTATCATTACTTAATGTTTTCTCAAATATTGTCAGAAAATTCCTGACAATTATTGCGATACACACACACACACACACACACACACATACATATATATACACACATATATACATACATACATATAAACGCTCATATATGCATGCAGGTATACGCACGGACGTTTTAGCTCATGGCAGTTGTGTTGGTATGTATATATATATATATATATATATATATATATATTTATATTTATACACATCAAGATATACGCAAATACATTGTCTGTTGTTTTAGATTTAAAAAAAAATTCTTAATGTATTTCCTCTCAAAAGGAATTCTCTAATTCCTTGTGTGTGGATGTTGGTTGGCGGAAACGAAAAGGAACCCCCAACACACACACGTACGCGCGTCTGAGCGTGTGTATGTATGTGTGTGTGCCTGTATGCATATGTATGTGTGTGTGAGTGTATCAGTAGTCTCTTCTTTGACTACAACACGACCAGACGTTTCTAATTTCGATGATACAAATTTTGTTCCGTAGAGACAAAAGTAGAAGCATCTGGCCGTGTTTTAAGAAACTGCTCGCGATGAATTACAACGGGAACTGTAGGCGCAAGAGTGTCTGTGTGGTGAGAAACTTGCTTCCCAACCACATGGTTCTGGTTTCAGTCTCAGCGCGCGGCAGCACCTTGGGCGAACGTCTTCAACTATAGCCCCAAGCGATGGATCGATGAATCTATGGATCGATGAATCTATGAATCGATTATCGATCGATGGATAGGTGGATGGATCGATGGATTCATAGATGGATGGATGTCTTGAGGAATTCTTTCCTCAAATATTTGTGACTTTCTGAGAATGTCATCAATCATTTCCAATGTAACAGCATCATACACAGCAGGAAGAATCTGATGTTGTTTTCGAAAATTCTCTGCTTAATACGTCTAGACGACTAGACAGAGCGTTTGTCTTCGAGACAGACGTTGAAATGTTAAATCTTTGCTAAGAATTAATTGTCGAAGTATTATTTACCATTAATAGAGAATTAGTTCCAATCGGATCTCTTATAATCTTTGTCTATAGTCTTCCTGCATTTCTGGCAGCGTCCTGATGTATTCTGGTATACAAAACATCATCATAAACGATTATATATATATATATATATATATACATATATATATATGTATATGTTTGTGTGTCTGTGATTGCCCCCCCCCACAACATCTCTTGACAAGTGATGCTGGTGTGTTTACGTCCACGTAACTTAGCGGTTCGGGAGAAGAGACCTATAGAATAAGTACTAGGCTTACAAAGAATAAGTCCTGGGGTCGATTTGTTCGACGAAAGGCGGTGCTCCAGCATGGCCGCGGTCAAATGACTGAAACAAATAAAAAATAGAAGAATATGTATATATATGTGTGTATGTATATATTGGTGACATATATACACACACATATATATATACACACATACATATATACCTATATACACATATATATATGTATATATCTAAATATACACACACACATATATATATACATATATCTATATATATGTATGTGTATATATACATATATATATATATATATATATCAGAAGAATTGTTACTCATTAAGATAGAAGAAATACACATAATTATATATATCTATGTATGTATATGTATATATATATAAGTGTATATATATATATGTATATATATATATATG
>NW_026351418.1:26970-29045 GCF_001194135.2 Octopus bimaculoides | reverse complement strand
ATATATATATATATATATATATATATATATATATATATATATATATACAACCATACATGGACGTATGTTTGCGTACATGTATATATATATATATATATATATATATATATGTATATATATACAAACATACATGGATGTATGTTTGCGTACATGTGTATATATTTATATATATATATATATATATTTATTATGCACAGTATCAAAAAACGTAGAAACACACATGCAAAAATTATAGGCGTGCAAACAGAAACAGGCTTAAATGAACACACACCAACACACATACATACATACACACACATTTATATACATACGTACAAAGATGTTAAGCACAAGCGCTCACACACACGACCACGCTAACTTTCCACAAAATTACACACCTCTTTTGTGAAACTTTCGATTGATTTGACGCGTTAAACATGCCTTTAGAGCGAATTATATACATCATGCACACACATTAACACAAACACACACACACACACACACATACATACATATATATATATATATATACACATATATATATATATATATATATATATATATATATATACGTGCATACGTATATATACATATACACACACAGAAATATATGTGCAGGTATAATTACATATATGGAGGCACAAATATATTTATATACGCACGCATACACACACACATGCACATACATATATGGATGTGCGTATGTATGTATGTATGCGTGTGTATACGTGTGTATGAGTTTGTATCCGCATGTATGTATAGGTGTGTGTGTGTGTGTATATTTGTTTTCTTTTCGTGCCATTTTATCGTGGAGTGAAATAATGTTTAAAATTCTTTAAAAAATCCATTTCCGAAGACCCTTGTCACAGACATGTGTAAATATGTTGTTTTATATATGTATGTATATATATATATATATTTAACGGGCTTCTTTCAGTTTCCGGCTACCAAATCCACTCACAAGGCTTTGGTTGGCCCGAGGCTATAGTAGAAGGCACTCGCCCAAGGGCCGATGATGATGAGGATAATGAGTGATGATGATGATGAGGATGATGATGGCGTTGATAATGATGATGTTGATGGCAGTGGTTACCCTTGTGGTGGTGGTGGTGGTGGTGGTGGTAACGACGTCTACGCTGATGACGATGACGACGGAAACAACAATGATGATGACGACGACGAACATAAACAAACGCGCGCACACACACACACACACGCACACGCATTCACACACACACACACACACACACAAGAAAGCCATCCGCGGCATACAGACGGAATTCCATGGACTCTGTTTATCAAGGGAAGGTCACAGATATTTACCCATCAATTTCCAGCGAGGAGTTGTCACCGGGAGACAATGATGGCCACAACTCCGCTTCTCAACTGATAACCTTCACCTTACATACGGCTTTATCTGATATGGCGGAAAACGAACGCTATCGACACGGGCGCCATTTTGTGTATGGCGTGTGTCCGTCGGTTCGTGTGTTTCGGTGTATGTCTATATATATAAATATGTGTGTGTACGTGTACGTGTGTGTGCGTGCGTGTGTGTGTGTGTGTGGACGTGTTTGTATTTATTTCCTTGTGTATCTGTGAGTGTGCGTGTGTATGTGTGTGTGTATATATGTATATATATGTATGTATATATATATATATAGACATATATATATACATGTATATGTATATATATATATATATACACATATATATATAAATAATATATATACATACATATATATACATATATATATATACATATCTCTATATATATGCATGTATACATACATACATTTATATATACATACATATACTTATACATACATACATATATTTGTATATATATATATATATATATATACATATATATATTTATATATATATATATATATATATATGTCTGTATATATATATATATATTCATACATATATATATACACATATGTATATATGTGTGTGTGTGTGTGTGTGTATGTATCTATCTATCTATCTATCTATATATATATATATATATATATATATATATATACATACATATACATATATATACGTATACATAGATACGTACATATGTATGTGTGTATATATATATA
>NW_026351418.1:25667-26822 GCF_001194135.2 Octopus bimaculoides | reverse complement strand
TGGAGAAAGGGAAGTGGGTGGGAGCGAGGGAGAATTCTAAAGTGATTAATAATAAAGATTGCCAAAATTAACGCGACGATTTCGATGGTGGTGGTCGTGTTGGATGGGGGGGGCGGTAGTGATGTTGACGCTGATGATGGTGATGTTGACGATGTTAGTGATGATGAAGGTTTATGGAGATAGTGGTGGTAGAGGTGACGCCGGCGATGATGGTGACGATGATGATGAATTGGGGGAGGAGAAGGAGGACGATGACGATGTTGATGATAAGGATGGTGATGACGTCGATGAAGAAGAAGAATACGGAAGAAGGAGAAGAGAAAGGAGGAGGAGAAGAAGGAGAAGAAGAGAAAGAAGGAAGAGAAGGAGAAGAAGAAAGGTAAAGAGGATAAAGATGATGGAGAGGAAGGAGAAGAAAAAGGAAAAGAACAGCGAAAGAGGAGGAGGAAAGAGTATAACCACTTAAGACAAAGTGAAATCCAAAACAAATATTAACAAAATAACACCAACAACAACAGCAAACATAAGAGAGAAAGAGAGAGAGAGCAAAGAGAGAGAGTGTGTGAGAGAGAGAGAGAGGGGGGAGAGAGATCGTTTTCCCGCCACACAAAATGGAAGCCGTGAAAAGTGCGATGCTTATGAAACGTGAGATATATTTGGAGGTGCGAAAGGTGAATGGTTTAGCGGTCAGAGTTGAAATGTGTGGAATAATAGATGGTGATGGTCAGATGGTGGAGCGAGATAGAGGTTTTGACATTTAGCGGCCTGTTGTCGGCGGATAACGGGTTCGATATTACTTTAAAGATCAACCTCTATTTCCTGTCACACATCCATCTTTGAATGGCTTACAATATGGAGGAAAAGGGTTGGGCTGGTTCGGGGAGGGGGAGGGGGGAGACAGACGGACAGACAGAGACAGAGAGAGACAGAGAGACAGAGACAGAGAGAGAGACAGAGACAGAGAGAGACAGAGAATTGGAGGGAAAAAGAGAGGGAAAAGAGACAGAGAAAGAGAGAGAGAAATCAGGAGACAGAGAGACAAGGAGGGAAACGGAAGAGAGAGAGAGAGAGAGAAAGAATGCAAAGATTGAGAGTAAGAGAGGGAGAGAGAGAGAGACAGAAACAGAGAGAGGTAAAGATGGAGAGGGACAGACA
>NW_026351418.1:24692-25472 GCF_001194135.2 Octopus bimaculoides | reverse complement strand
AGAGAGAGAAAGAATGCAAAGATTGAGAGTAAGAGAGGGAGAGAGAGAGAGAGACAGAAACAGAGAGAGGTAAAGATGGAGAGGGACAGACAGACAGAAAAACAGACGGAGGCAGAGATAGAGAGAAAGAGAGAGAAGAGTAAAGTAGGGATGTTGGTTCTGTATGTGTGTGTATGTGTGTATATATGTGTGTCTATGTGTCAAGCTGCATGCATATATTTGTGTGGGGTGTAACATGTATATATATATATACATGTTACGCACACACACACACACAAACACACACACAGACACACATAGATTGTTCTCTAAAACTATTACCAGTCGTAATGGAGTTGTAATGAGAAAGCCATGTTAAGGTGCCAATGATGGCCAGAGGGCGCTACGATAGTTTATCATGTAAATTTAGTTTTTCAGCTCAACTAATCACGTGATCTTCTCTTAGCCTATCACTATTACGCGGCTATGTTGGTGTGGCATACACTTCTAGTAAAACACATAAACGCATACAGAGAGAAAGCTAGTCTCGTGATACATGTATGTTGATGTATGTATGCATGTATGTATGTGTGTACGTATGTATGTATTGATCTATGTATGTATGTATGTATGTGTGTATGTATGTGTATATATATCTATATGTATTTATGAGCGTGTGTGTATGTGTATGTATGTATGCATGTATGTATGAATATATGCATGTGTGTATGTATGTATGTTTGTACGTATGTATGTATACATATATATATATATATATATATATATATATATATATATATA
>NW_026351418.1:22416-24430 GCF_001194135.2 Octopus bimaculoides | reverse complement strand
TATATATATATATATATATATATTTGACCAGAGATGATAAAGTATTTTAAATATAGTATTTTGCTATTTACCCATAAATAAATAGCGTATTGTTATTATAACATGTATTTTTAAATAATATGAAAGAATGAAAGCGACATTTGTTTTTATTTCGCCATGGTTATTTTAAATATTTAAAAAAAATATTTTGTTAAAATATTGTTTCTGGTATTTTTAAAAAAAACTAATGCGCTAAGATATATTTTGATTAAAATACTTAATAGCATTCAAGTATATCTTATGACTGTTATATTAGTTTATTTTTCATATTTTATTTAAAATTTTATCTTTGTTTTTGTTTTTAATTATTGACACACACGCTCGAAAACATAAATATATCTAAATTCAGTCTTTTCTTGGATCTGTGAATCCTAATATATAAAAAAAATTACACTGAAGAGATTCTTACCCCAAAACAATGGATTTTTTATAATTTTATTATGGGTAAGAATCGAAACAATTGTAGGCAATTTATATTTAATATTTATTATTTATTATATTGGTTGGTATTTATTGTGTTGGTCGGTACTTCCATGGAGATACGGGTCCTTAGTTAAAATCCTAGGTAAATCTAGGTGGTATTTTGGCATTTTATATATATGTTTGTGTTACCAATTTTGATCCTTCCCTAAAACCCCAAATTTCATTTAATTTGCTTTACGGGAGCAACTGTTTTATCGAAAGCATATATTGTTGTTAAATGCTCGAAATACGAGACTAGAGAAACAGCCAACAACTGTTTCGTTTTCCATTTGTTCGAAAGAATATTTTATGTTCCATGTACTCATGTTTTGTAATTTTTTGTTGTACATGTTTCGTGACGTCTTGTGCCTACGTATGCTTATATATATATATACGTACAGATGTATGTACATATACGTATGTATATATGCATATATATATAATTTATATTACATATATATATATATATATATATATGTATGTACATCCATAGAGATATACACATACATATATATATTTATACATAGATATAAACACACATCTTCACACACACACACACACACACTCACACGTGCGTACACACACGTATACATACGCACGAATATATACAGATCTGATATGGAGACAACGACAGAGAGAGAGAAAGAGAGAGGAAGAGAGAGTAATGAATAAAGGGAAGTAAAATGTAACAGATAGAAAGGATGAAAAAGAAAGAGAGAGAGAGAGTATGGTGGGGATGGCGACAAACAGGAACGAGCCGTTAGCGCCACCTGTCTCGAATCGATTGCCAAGGAACACGTGTCCTTCATTTAGAGAATTGTCTGTGAGGTTGACTCTTCATCAAAGAATCAGTGATGCGGACAGAATGCTATGAAATACAGGAATACAACGTGGAGAGTAGGTGGAGAGTAGGGTGTTGGGGTGGTTTTGAGTGTGGGGGAGAGAAAGAGAGAGAGAGAGATTGGGAGATGGATAGAAAGAGAGGGAGGGAGAGGGAATAATGGATAGATAGTAATGTTGATAGTGAGACAGACGGACATGTAGATAGATAGAGAGAGATAGAGAGAAGGGGAGAGGGAGAGGAAGAAAGAGAGGTAGAGAGAGACAGACAGACAGACAGACAGACAGACAGACATAGATAGATAGAGAGAGAGAGAGACAGACATAGATAGAGAGAGAGACAGACATAGATAGAGAGAGAGACAGACATAGATAGAGAGAGAGAGAGAGAGACAGACATAGATAGAGAGAGAGAGAGAGAGAGAGACAGACAAACAGACAGAGAGACAGATAGATAGATAGATAGATGGATGGATATACTTGGCGTCCGGGTTACAATTGAAAGTTTGCATGAAAGGGAAAAAAGAACACAATACCGCATCCAAAATTTAAATATTTTAAAAACTAAAAAAAAAAAAAAATACGTTGACTAAATTATATCTGAGAGTTAAACAGCCACCCTTAGCTTACACCGTGGGGCGTCATGGCACCTTTAGGACTTGGGGGCCCTTGT
>NW_026351418.1:20576-21682 GCF_001194135.2 Octopus bimaculoides | reverse complement strand
CACACAATACTGCCTCAACAACCTCTACGTCCTCGAAACAACCTCTACCATCACCAGAACCAGCATCATGACCACCACTATCACCACTACCACCACCACCACCACCACTACCACCATCACCACCACGACTCCCATCAGCCCCCCCCACCCAAGAAAAATAATAACAAAAAAATCTTTCTTGCAAACGTTGTCATTGTTTCCAAGAGTGGTCAGTGAATCGGCCATTTTATTCAGAAAAATGACCGTGCATTGTACTGACCACTCCACCAGATGGTTAAGTGTGCTCATAATTTCACTCTACTGACATCTACCGGTCGTCACAGGACAAAGACGCTAAAACGGAGAGCGGTGCAGAGAGAAAGAAGACAGCGGTCAAGATCGGTCGATTTTGGTCATATTTACGGCTCTAGTGGTCATTATTTTCCGTATTTTCGCCTCATATTAATAGTAATTGCTTGGTATGACCAACGGGCAATATTTTGGCGTTAGTCGAGGAACCATTGGTACGAGGTGTGCTTGAAAAGAATAGCTGCAACGCTTTACAATGAAGTTGCCAAAATGGCGGTCTAGGTGATGTATTGGTCGCGAAACAATAGACTACAATGTCACGAGACGGCCGTTTTGCTGGAGGGATCTCGGTCGTTATCGACGACGACGATGATGATGATGAGCTATAAGCTGTTAGCCGAACTGAATTACCGCCTGTGAAATTCACATCTGGTTGAGTATTCCGGAAACAAATACTGTAACTTTCAAATAAAATTATCGAAATACAATTCTTGACAAGGTTGACGTTTTTATACTAATTTTTCGATCACTGGGAGAGGGAAGGGGGTCAATAAAAGAAGATACCAGTCATGTACTGGGGTCAATGATATCTACTAGTCACCATCCCTGAAACAATCCTACTTATGCAGCAATATAGCCGCCAGAATGGCAACCTGCGTGGTATACTGGTAGAGAAACAATAGACTACAATGTCACGTGACGGATGGTTTTTGTTTCTTTTTGCGAGTGTGTGTGTGTGTGGGAGTGGGAGGTGATGGTTGGTTACATCGACCACATTGCTCAACTGGTACATATTTCATCGAACTCCCCCCCCCCCC
>NW_026351418.1:15489-17989 GCF_001194135.2 Octopus bimaculoides | reverse complement strand
ACTAGCCAGATGTTTTGTGGTATTATTCGTTTTTTTTTCCGGTTCTTTACGTTTCAGGTTCAATTCACGCCTATGCCAACATTCCCTTTTTATCGCTCAGGGACGATATATAACTAGCAATATCAGACAGTGAATTAGGTGCAATTATTTCAAGCATTTGTGGTATTTCTCTCCATTTGTTTAGGCTTATAAAGAACAATAAGTCCAGGGGTTGATTTCTTCGACTAAAGGCGCTGCTTCAGCATGGCCGCAGTCAAATGACTAAGTCAAGCAAAACAATAAAAGATTAAAACAATATATATATACATACATGTATGCATATATGTATATCTATAAATATGTGCACACATTTATATTTATATATACTTACACGAACACGCGCGCACTCGTGAGCACACGCCGGGCGAAATGCTTAGCGACATTTCGTCTGTCTTTACGTTCTGAGTTCAAATTCCGCCGAAGTCGACTTTACCTTTTATTCTTTTCGGGGTCGATAGATTAAGTACCAGTTGCGTACTGGGGCCGAACTAATCGACTGGCCCCCCTCCACCAAAATTTCGGGCCTTGTGTATCGAGTAGGAATGTATATTCCTGTCAGTTATATTTGGTCAACCGGCCGAATATCACTCTAAACCACACACCTCATCTTAAGAACATACACGAGGGATTAACGATACTTAATACCCCTAAAGCTATCCATTTATATATACACATGTATCTGCGTCTCTTACCCAGAGACGGGTCGTTTATAAAACCAGGGTAGCCGGGGTTAATTATACGTCAAATGTCAAGAGATTTCTCTCAGATTGAAATAAAGCCAGCTAGCGGAGATTGTTTGTCTACATGTTAATTACAGGGCTTATAACAATATGGACATGTGTGTGTGTGTGTGTGTGTGTGTGTGTGTGTGTGGCGTGTATAAGTAGGTGTGTGTGTATGTAGTGCGTGTGCTGTGAGGTGCTAAATCTATACATATATATATATATATAAAAAAGAGAATGTATGTCTGTGTGTGTATGTGTGTGTGTGTGTGTGTGTGGCTGTGTGAATCCCTAAACTCCACAACTACACAACCAATTTCATTCATATTTAACACATGCCTTATTTAGGGTCTCGGTTGTGTCTTAGTCAAACAAAAAAATTCAACTTCTTGCATAGTTCGAGCCCACAGCAACATAATATCTCCTCCACTATTTAAGTATTACGTGTCAAAAGTGAAACAAAAACACTCATGTCAAATACTTTCACTATATTAAAAATTTTTAAAAAAACAGAAAAAAGGCGCAGGCGTGGCTATGTGGTAAGAAGCTTGCTTCCCAATCACATAGTTCCAGGTTCGGTCCCACTGCGTGGCACCTTGAGCAAGTGTCTTTTACTACAACCTTAGGATGACCAGAGCCTTATGAGTGGATTTATTTGATGGAAACTGAAAGAAACCGTCGTGTGTGTATATATATATACACACACGCACATACACTCAAATTAATTATATATATATACACGCAAATACAATCAAATTAATATATATGTATATATATATATATATACATATATATATATACACGCACATACACTCAAATTAATTATTTCTAATTCCTGTAATTGGCGATTACAATTTTTTAGGAGGCACGTGAGATACAAAGATTTAACCCCTGTGACATGACGCTATCTGCGCACACACTCGCACACACTCACACACACACTCGCACACACTCGCACACACTCGCACACACTCGCACACACTCACACACACTCACACACACACACACTCGCACACACTCACCGTCGACGACAGGCGCCCCACACACTCTTGGCGACAAACCACACTAATCCTTGAATTTTAATCTGTCACGTGCAACTTTTTCATTGTTTTTTTAAAACCTAGACCAGTTCCTGATCCACCAATTATATGATTAACGCCATTCCAACCGTGACCATCTGTTTTATCTATGTGGAGCGATCTCATATATATATATATATATATATGTACATGCATATCTTTATATATATATATATCTTTATATATATATATGTATATATATATATACATATATATATATAAATATATATGTATATATATGCATATCTTTATATACATATAGACGCAGGAGTGGCTGTGTGGTAAGTAGCTTGCTTACTAACCACTTGGTTCCGGGTTCAGTCCCACTGCGTGGCATCTTGGGCAAGCGTCTTCTACTATAGCCTCGGGCCGACCAAAGCCTTGTGAGTGGATTTGGTAGACGGAAACTGAAAAAAAGCTCGTCGTATATATGTATGTATATATGTGTGTGTGTGTGTGTGTGTGTGTGTGTTTGTGTGCCTGTGTTTGTCCCCATAGCATTGCTTGACAACTGATGCTGGTGTGTTTATGTCCCCGTCACTTAGCGGTTCGGCAAAAGAGAATGATAGATTAAGTACTAGGCTTACAATGAATAAGTCCTGGGGTCAATTTGCTCGACTAAAGGCGGTGCTCCAGCATGGCCGCAGTCAAAGGACTGAA
>NW_026351418.1:10861-13618 GCF_001194135.2 Octopus bimaculoides | reverse complement strand
TCTGTTGTCTGTCTGTCTGTTGTCTGTCTGTCTGTTGTCTGTCTGTCTGTTGTCTGCCTGTCTGTCTGTCTGCCTGTCTGTCTGTCTGCCTGCCTGTCTGTCTGCCTGCCTGTCTGTCTGCCTGCCTGTCTGTTGTCTGTCTGTCTGTCTGTTTGCCTGCCTGCCTGCCTGTCTGTCTGTCTGTCTGTCTGTCTGTCTGTCTGTCTCGCTATCTGTCTATCCGTCGGCTAAATTCGGCCGATCACGGAACACGCCGGCAAACATTATATCACGTGATAGCGGCTAATCCATAATTTTTTCGTGATGGCACACATTAAAGCGAATATAAACTTTGATTGTTATCAATACTTTTACATAATTCCATATCGCTGGCTTAACGAAGGTGTTAATCCGCAAATATGTATCTACTTACGGAATGCGCATGTCTGACGACTGGACTTGGGACGCCGTATGCTCCTGCAGGAGAACCAATCTGATGTAAGCGAAATAGCAGTCAAATCACACTTAAATTGCACATTACTCCTAGATACACTACATAAGTGCAAAATGTATATAGGATGGTCACGGCTGGAAGGTCTTTGAACATAGGTCTGCCTGGATCAGGACTGACCTGGGGTTAAACAACAACACCTATAGCCACTAATACTAACTCCTACACTATACATTAGATAATGTAGTCCTAGATACACTATGCCTGAATAACAGATGGGATGGTCACGGCTGGAACGTCTTTGATCATAAAGGAAGATCGCTCGCAGCCACATGGTTCCGGGTTCAATCCCACTGCGTGGCACCTTGGGCAAGTGTCTTCTAGTATAACGTCAGGCTGACCAAAGCCTTGAGTGGATTTGGTAGACGGAAACTGAAAGAAGCCCGTCGTATATATTTTTGTATTTTGTAATTCTTTTTTGCATTGGACTGCGGCCATGCTGTGGCACGACTTTAAAAGGTTAAGTCGAACAAATCGACGCTTCTGCTTCTGCTTCTGGCATTTTTTTCTTTTTTTTTTTTTACGTCTGGTTTTTACTCAACCGGATCCTTTTGCCGAACCGCTAAGTTATGGGGATGTAAACAAACCAATATCGCTTGTCAAGCAGAGTTCAGGTGTCAATGACGGACAGATAAACAGGCACATACACACAGACAGACAGACACACATGCAAATGTGGGCTTCCATGCAGTTTCTGTCTCTAAATTCACTCCCGGCAGCTCGTGTCCTTGAACAAGAGACTTAATTTCTCGTTGCCCCAGTCTACTTGGCTGTCAAAAGTGAGACGTACCTGTAATTCAAAAGGGTCGGCCCTGTTACATTCTGTATGTTGTTGAATCTCTCTGAGAACTACATTAAAGGTATACGTGTCTGTGGTGTACTCAGTCACTTGCATGTTAATTTCACGAGCAGGCTGTTCCGTTGATTAAATCGACTGGATCCCTTATTGTTGTAACCAATAGGGGCCCGGGCTAGGCCCATAGAACCACGTTATGGTATGCGTGTTTGCGGTATACTCAGCCACTTGCACGTTAATTACACAAGCAGACTGATCTGTTGATTAGATCAACTGGATCCCTCATCGTTGTAACCAATAGGGACCCAGGCTAGGCCCTTAGAACCACGTTAAGGTATGCGTGTCTCTGGTGTACTCAGCCACTTGCACGTTAATTTCGCGAGCAGGCTGTTCCGTTGATTGGATCAACTGGAACACTCGTCGTCGCTACCGACGAAGTGGCAGTTATCCTCCATACTAATAATTCTTTAAACCGTCCCACATCGCTCAAAAGAAGACGAAATATTAATCTGGTGTAATATATATTACACACCCGTATTGTACCCGAACAAAGAAAGGAACAATGAAAAATAACTATATAATGAAAAAAAAAATGACTAAACAACTCCCACCCCTTTTACCCGAATTGCCACCCCAATGAAGAAGCATATGTTAGCTGACTATATTGTAATGTACCCGTTTTAACTACCCTTAACAATACTTATGCATATTTAAGTCCACTCTCCACCCGGCCGCCCGGCCGGCCGATCCGATCCAGCCGGCAGCCTGTATGGGCGATGGGCGTACTTACTTACTCAGTGCCTACCCTTTTGTCCGTCCCCTACCCGGTACCCGAGCACAAATACTGTACAGAAATAAATAAATAAATGAAAAGACGAGGGAGCAAAAATGTGTCCCTTTTTTTTTTCTTTTTTTTTTTTGCATCTTCCTTCGCCCTCTTGTTTAGAATATAAATAAATAAAATAAAATTATGTTAAATGGATCTTGTTGTCTACCCGATTTCCACCTGTCCATCCACCCTGAGATTATACAGTAATGCTGTCCCTATCAAGTATGTTGCTGCTACCCCTCTCACTCCCCCCTCTCTCTCTCTCTTCATCATTCTCCCCTCTCTATCTCTCTCTTTCCCTCTCGGTCTCTCTCCTACACTCGACCCATTTCTACCCGTTTCTCTCTCTTTCTCACCTCTCGCATACAGACAGACAGACAGACAGATAGATAGATAGATAGACAGACAGACAGACAGACGTTTTTATGAGCGTCTGTCCTTTCCACAATATACAACACCCGAAAACACTAAAACCTCCACTCGTACCCCTATTAACATACATGTGGTTGCTGTTTCTTATACCCGACCACCCTTTTCTCCCCCTCTCTCATTTTCTCTTCTCGCTTCTCTCCCTCTCTCTCTTTTTCTCTCTCTCTCTTTCTCTCTCTCTCTCTCTTTCTCTCTCTCTCTCTCTTTCTCTCT
>NW_026351418.1:6734-10260 GCF_001194135.2 Octopus bimaculoides | reverse complement strand
CACACACACACACACACACACACACACACACACACACACACACACGTACATATATATCTGTCTGTCTGTCTATCTAGTTATCTATCTATCTACCCATCTCTCTCTCTCTCTCTTTATCTCTCTCTCTTTATCTCTCTCTCTTTCTTTCTCTATCTCTCTCTTTCTCTCTCTCTCTCTTTCTTTATCTCTCTCTCTATCTCTCTCTCTCTCTCTGTTTACCTATCTTTTTATCTATCTAACCATCTGTCTAGCTACCTTGCTATCTATCTATCTCTCTTCCCCATACATTCACACATTCACACTCAGAATTACACGTACTTACGCACACACACACACACACACACACACACACACACACACACACACACATATATATATTCACATATACACACCTATACAGCCGCCCACACCACTACACCCGCATACGTCCATAGATCCTGTGCGGAGCAATGTGCTGAGTTGTCGCCCCAGAGGTCAAGTACAGTTGTCCCTCGCCCTTGATGTCAATACATCACAAACAGTAATATGGAGCTGGGGGAGTGGTGGTGGTGGTGGTGGTGGAGATAGTGCACTCCACCCACCCGGGGTACAGGCTAATACGTAGCGGGCTGCTAATAGGGGTAAGATAAGAGAAGAAGGATGTTGTGTCTACGCAGCAGGGGTGGACAGCTTTCGAGTCTGGACTGTCACGGGGCGAACGAGATTCGGTTGATGTTGTGTGTGCTTGCGTGTGTCTGAGGTATGTGTGTGTGTATGTGTATGTGTGTATGTGTGTGTGTGTGTGTGTGTGTTTGTGTGTGTGTGTTTGTGTGTGTGTGTTTGTGTGTGTTTGTGTGTGTGTGTTTGTGTGTTTGTGTGTGTGTGTGTGTGTTTGTGTGTGTATGTGTTTGTGTGTGTGTTTGTGTGTGTGTTTGTGTGTGTGTGTTTGTGTGTGTGTGTGTGTGTGTGTGTGAGAGAGACAGACAGACAGACAGATCGATGGATAGACAGACAGATGGCTAGTTAGAAAGGTGGATAGATAGCTTAGTAGTTAGATAGACACCTAGATAGACAGACAAATAGATAGATAGATAGATACGTGTGTATGTGTGTATGTGTTTAAGTATGTATGTCTATATAAATACCCATTGTGCAATGCATATCTGTATGTGTATGCGCGTGTGTATTTATACACATACCTGATATTTGTGTATCTATATGTGTGTATGTATGAAGGTTAGTAAGTGCATCCTCTCATATGCTTATTGTACACACGTGTGTGTATGCGTGTATGTATGCATGTGCGTGTGTGTGTGTGCATATATATATATATATATGTGTGTGTGTGTGTGTGTAGCTGTGTGTGTTTATGCGCGTATACTCCAGCTAACGAGGATCAACAGCACAGACACGCCCCAGTGCCGTCGTTATGGAGTTTCTCTTTCGTTTTAATTTCGTTGTCAATACAACAATGGCGCAGGAACAATGATAGCGCCTTGTTGTACTCCCTCACACCGCCTCCTTCCCGTGAATAACGGGTATATAAGCTGACCTATGTGTTTCGCATGTATGTATATTTGTCCCTGCAAATACATGTGTACGGATGTGTGTGTGTATATATATATATATATATATATATATGCATACATTTATATAATATATATATATGTATATATATATATTTGTTCATGGGTGTCAGGTGCAAGCTGTGAGGAACTTCTGTGTTATCCTAAGCGGGGTAGATGACAGGAAAGGGCATTTTAGAAATAATAAAAAATGAATAGAGTTTATACGGACACAAATTTATACTGTCTATATATACGTACATACACAGGCTCGCGACGTGGCTGTGTGGTAAGAATTTTGCCTTCCAGCCACACGGTTCCTGGTTCAGTCCCACTGCGTGGCACCTCGAGCATATAGCTTCTAATATAGTCTCGGTTCAAAGCCTAGTGGGCAGATGTGGAAGACGGAAACTGAAAGAAACCCCGTTGTGTTTTTTTTTTTTGTGTGTGTGTGTGTGTATATATAAATCTCAGGGTAGCAAAAAAATTTAGAAATTCTTTTTGCTACCAGTGGTCGAGGGAGACGAAAAAAAACTAGTCTATAGACTATATGTTATTCATATAAATACATACAGTGTACATTTAAACACATTAGAGAGATGTCCATAATAGGACATCTAACCTGCTTCTTTTTTGCAAACTCCAAACCACAATTACGGACGATTTCGACAGGGAATGAAAAATAAAAACATTTACCATCTATTTCCTGGACCATATAATGGATTGAAAAGATACCCACATAAAATGCATATCTGCTTTGAACGTTGCTTTTGACAGCATCACTAAAACGTTTTTTTAGGTTTATGTCTCGGACGTTTGCTACGCTGCAACTCCCCGTAAAACAACTGCAAATCTAAAAGGGACCTCAAGAGACAACATCCATACATACATATATGCTTGCATACATATATATACATGCATACAAAAACATACATACATATTTTGAAATATTTTTACTGAGGAAGATCATACATAACGGATGCATTTAATATCATATATTCTGCAAACCTGAAACGCTCATATTAAATGACTTCAGAATATCAATATTTTGCTTTGCTTCATTGTTAATACAATCATAACTATATATATATATATGTTATATATACATATATGATATATATGTATATATATATATGTTATATATATCTACACATATATATACATACTTGTGTATGTAAGCATGAGTGTAGATATGTATTAATACATACATATATGTGTTCCATATACGTACGTATGTAGATGTGTATGTACACATCCACACCCAAACACATGTACACATACAAGGGAACACACACACACGCACATATACACACGCTCATATACGTGTGTATACGTTGCGTATGCTCTCACGAGTTCGTCAACAACTACAGCCGCGTACAAAATATGGATGTGGATGTATATATGATACATATACATGCACACACATACATACACACTCAGAAATACAAATATATATATGAATACATGTATATACAAATGTGTTTATATATATATATATATTTAGATATATATATATATATATTTAGATATAAAAATACATATATATTTATGTACACACACACACACACACACACACACACACACACACACGCGCGTTTGCCTGTATGTATGTACAAATGTTTGCATGTGTACGTATATATTTGTTAGTATGTGTACATGTATGTATATACATATAGATATATAGATATATATATACACACATACATACGCATACATATATATATATATATATATATACGTGAAAGAGACTGTCAGACGATTCCGACAGACACGTTAGCTTGGGGTTAATAAGACACAGAGCGCCACCTAGATTACAATGTCTAAATATGGAAATAACGGTAGAAACTTCAAAGAGGCGATATTTTAGATGGTTATTAGCGAATGTCTGTTCGTCCCCACATTACTACACCACCACCGACGTCATCTTGCATACAATGTATCGCTCTCCACCCTAATCACACTGTGTATAAATAGGTAGATAG
>NW_026351418.1:5177-6724 GCF_001194135.2 Octopus bimaculoides | reverse complement strand
ATCACACTGTGTATAAATAGGTAGATAGAGAGAGAGAGAGAGAGAGAGAGAGAGAGAGAGAGAAAGAGAGAAAGACAGACAGACAGACCAGATAGATAAGTAGACAGATAGAGAGATAGAGAGATAGACAGACAGACAGATAGATAAATATGTGGACAGACAGACAGAGAGACCAGATAAATAGATAGATAGATAGATAGATGTGATGGCAGCTTCCCCGTTCTCTGGTAAAGAGGATGGTGCCAGCAGCCCATATATATTATGTACAAGAAGTCTTAAACACACTCAGCACCAATCTCGGAGCAATGTTGACAGATACCCCGAAAAGCTCTTGACAAAATCCATTGGCTGCCATCGAGTCAAGAGTTTTATATCTGACATTTTCTTCCCATGGAGTGATGTCCTAAAAAGGAGAAGGGATCTCTCACTCCCAACCACATATAAATACATACATACATACATACATGCATACATAATAGCCGAAATAACTATTTATCTAATCATATAGTTAAGTTCGTGTCTATCTTCTATTTTTAAAAAGCAAAGCCGACCAAGAGCTTTGTGAGTGGATTTGGTAGACGGAAACTGAAAGAATCCTGTCGCATATGTATGTATGTATTTATGTATGTATGTATGTATGTATGTATGTGTATATGCTTGTGTGTCTGTGTTTGTTCCCCCACCATCGCTTGACAACCGATGTTGGTGTGATTACGTCCCCGTAATCTAGCGGTTCGGCAAAAAGGGTACGGTAGGAAAAGTACTAGGCTTACAAAGAATAAACCTTGGGAGTATATATATATATGTATATATATTCACACATTCAAAGAATTGCCTAAGAATATATGTAATATTATGGTCACTACATAATAACAGACATTCGCACACAGACACACAGAAGCATACACACACACACACACATATGCAATCATTTATATATGTGTACGCATGTAAATGTATATACAAACAGTGCGTATATATATTATATAAATGTGTGTGTGTGTGTGTGTGTGTGTGTGTGTGTGTGTGTGCATGTGTGTGTGTGTGTCTGTGTGTGTATGTGTGTGTGTGTTTGCGACTGCGATAATACTTACCGGGATTATCCAAGATTAAGCAGATCCGTTAATCGAATCAATTACGGTCAGCGAATCGCTGATTCGATCTAATAAAGAAAGAAAGGAAAGAAGAAATGAAAGAAGGAAGGAAGGAAGGAAAATAAGCTAAAAATTAAAAAGAATAATAAAAAATAGAAAATACCGCGCTAACAATAAAATAAAATAAAAATAATAAATTGTTAAAAATACTAATGATAAATTCTATCGATCTTTGTTAATGATACCGGTTTACTGCTTGTGACATAATCCGGACTGTTGTGGTTGTTGGTGTTGGAGGGTGGGGGCGAGACTGTCGCGATGGTGGTGGTGGTGGTGGCGGGTTTCAGTTCTTGTTGTTGATGATGATGCTGTTGCTACTGCTGTTGTTTGTGTTGATATTAGAGCACGTAGTCCCTTAGAGAGCTGTATGGGATAGATAGATAGATAGAGAGA
>NW_026351418.1:3767-4740 GCF_001194135.2 Octopus bimaculoides | reverse complement strand
AGAGAGAGAGTGATTGATAGGTGGATAGATAGATAGAGAGAGAGAGATTGATAGGTGGATAGATAGATAGATAGAGAGAGAGAGAGAGATTGATAGGTGGATAGAGAGAGAGAGAGATAAATCTATCCTTTCTGCTAAAGGTACAAGGATTGAAATCTAGGGAATGGGGGTGGAGCATCCTAGTCAATTATATCGACCCCAGTGTTCAACTGGTACTTGATTTATCGACACCAAAATGATAAAATACAAAGTCAACCTCAGCAAGGTTTGAACTTCGAACGTAAAGATCGTTAAGCACTCCCTCCGACGCGCCAACAATTCCACCAGCCAGTTTTCCTAATAATATTGGTTTCAAATTTTACCAATAAGGCCAGTACTTTCCGTGGAGCTGACGAATCGATTACATCAACCCCAGTACTCCACCCCCTGCTCCCGTACTTATTTTATCGACCCCGAAAGAACGAAAAGCAAAGTAGACGTCGGCGGCATTTGAACGCACGACGCACAAACTCTTTTGACCTTCGTGCTAAAGATTCAGCGAGCTCTCTTTTTTAATAATATCAATTTAGTTTAGAATTTAACATTAGTTATTATCGTTCAGTAAATTCTATTTCTATAATAATAATGTTATTATCGAAATGAATTTTAAATATTTGTTGTGTTTTTTTAAATTCCTTTTTCCTTTGTTTATTCTGTTTTGTTATTCTTTAGTTTTAGTTTTTCATGTTTGTTTTAGTTTTGTATTTTTTTATGTGATTTTGTGTGTTATTGTATTTCTTGTTAATTTTCTTGTTAGAATACATAACGCAATATGGCGAATTGTCCAAATGCGCCGAAAGCTAATTTGTAATTCAATCTGTATATATGAATGTATGCGGATACGCAACGTGTGTGCATGTATATATATATATATATATATATATATATATATATATATGTGTGTGTGTGTGTGTGTATGTATATATTCATATAT